>NC_052944.1:53837040-54099540 GCF_013358895.1 Oreochromis aureus | reverse complement strand
TTAATAATTGATTTATTCTTCCTTATAGCAAAGTGTATGATCTCGGTGGTCTTTCAGTGTTCAAACAAACATGTAGCCTCTTTTCACAGAGCTTTATAGAGATTTTGGTTATGCTGCAGATAGTTTGTCAGTCTTAAAAAAAGACCTAACCAACAAAAGAAATAGAAATACAGAGAGATGGTTTAGAAACCCAACAGATATCTTACTTGAATTCACCTCTGTACATGACAGATAGTTTTATAGTTTTATTGTACATTTTTTTTTCTCACAGTGCAGAACCACGGAAACACACATGCAGAAAAGGACAAAAGACATGCTGTGGAAGAGAGCCAGAGATTAATAAGAAGTGTAATTCAATGTAGAGAGGTCTATTAATACATAGTGAGTGAGAAAGGTGAGTGAAGAAGAAAAACTCAATGCATCAGGGAAATCTCCCTGCAGCCTACACCTATTTCAATGTAACTAAGGGAGGATTCAGGGTCACCTGGTCCAGCCCTAACTATATGCTTTAGCAAAAAGGAAAGTTTTAAGCCTAATCTTGAAAGTAGAGATAGTGTCTGTCTCCCGAATCCAAACTGGAAGCTGGTTCCACAGAAGAGGGGCCTGAAAACTGAAGGCTCTCCCTCCCATTCTACTTTTAAATACTTTAGGAACAACAAGTAAGCCTGCAGTGTGAGAGCGAAGTGCTCTAATAGGGTGATATGGTACTACAAGGTCATTAAGATAAGATGGGGCCTGGATTTATTATTCAATTCTTATCTTATTTAACAGGGAGCCAATAAAGAGAAGCCAATACAGGAGAAATATGCTCTCTCTTTCTTGTCCCTGTCAGCACTCTTGCTACAACATTTTGGATTAACTGAAGGCTTTTCAGCGAGTTTTTAGGACATCCTGATAATAAAGAATTACAGTAGTCCAGCCTGGAAGTAATAAATGCATGAACTAGTTTTTCAGCATCACTCTGAGACAGGATATTTCTAATTTTAGAGATTCGTTTGACAACTACTCTTTCAAGAATTTTTGTTATGAAAGGAAGGTTGGAGATTGGCCTATAATTAGCTAAGACTGCTGGGTCTAGAGATGGCTTTTTAAGTAAAGGTTTAACTACAGCCAGCTTGAAGGCCTGTGGTACATAGCCGATTATTAGAGATAGGTTGATCATATTTAAGATTGAAGCATTAATTAATGGCAGGACTTCTTTGAGCAGTTTTGTAGGAATGGGGTCTAAAAGACATGTTGATGGTTTGGAGGAATTAATTATTGAAGTTAACTCAGAAAGATCCATTGGAGAAAAAGAGTCTAAATGAATATCAATGGTACTAAAAGTAGCTGTAGATAATATTACATCTGTGGGATGATTATTGGTAATTTTTTCTCTAATGATTAAAATTTCATTTGCAAAGATCCTGTTGTAACCAGGTTTCTGTAAGGCAGAGTAAGTCAATTTGTTGATCAATTATTAAGTCATGTACTAACAGAGACTTGGAAGAGAGATACCTAATGTTTAATTATCCACATTTCACTGTTTTACTCTTTGGTTGAGATGTGGATACTGTATTGTTCTTTCTTTGTGATTTTTTTAGGTTTAGGTCATTTTTTGCTGGTTTTCAATTTGTTTTTTTGTCTGTTTGGGAGCTGACACAGTCTCTAAGGGGGTGGTAAATGGTAAATGGCCTGTATTTGTATAGCTCTTTACTTAGTCCCTAAGGACCCCAAAGCGCTTTACACTACATTCAGTCATTCACCCACACACACAGGTGATGGCAAGCTACATTGTAGCCACAGCTGCCCTGGGGAGCACTGACAGACGCGAGGCTGCCGGACACTGGCGCCACCGGGCCCTCTGACCACCACCAGTAGGCAACGGGTGAAGTGTCTTGCCCAAGGGCACAACGACCGAGACTGTCGGAGCCGGGGCTCGAACCGGCAACCTTCCGATTACAAGACGAACTTGCCAACTCTTGAGCCACGATCGCTTCATTTTTTTTTCTTTTTAAGAGAAACACAGTTTTTTATGTTTGGAAGTCCTAAACTTGGCCTAATATTTCTTTTGTTGTTGTTGTAACAGTGCACTTAGAAAAATCCTGTCAGGTGTCATCCCTCCAGTGATGATATTTTGTATGTTGATGATTTAATAATCAGCTCTCTTTTAAGCAGGCCTGCAAGATTGGAATTAAAAGCGCTATAAAATATTTCATTGAGAGCAAATACAAGGTGAGCTTCTTCAGATTACAATGTGCTTTGGAGGGCATTCACCTACCTAGGACACTGATCATATTAGATGGTAAGTCCTTGTCTAAAAGGATTGTAGCGATTCAATCCATCCTCAAATCATATAGAATTGTTTTTTCTTTTTTTTGTAATGACGTCATATCGCTGTCGGTGGATACTCAAATTGGAGCATGGGTTTCCACTATTAGCAATGATTGGTATGATTGCATGTGACTGGACTGTCACTGAACTAATGATGTGGACTAAGTGTGACTGACTTGAAATTGATACTAAAGATTATAACTATTTTAGGATTAGTCACTCCTAATGCCTAATCCACCCCAACTAGTAAAAAAGGGTGGATGTATGTGTTTTTTTGTTTGCTTGTTTTTGCAGGAGCAGGAGAATGACAGAGACCAGAGGAGGGGGAGACTTGTAGGTTCACATCATTGTGTGTGGGCCCTGTACACTTTAACCCTTTAGCTGCAACTTCTCTATGTTACTGATTTTTGTGTGAAGGAAACTGTGGTTTTATTGGCTGCTTGTTGGTTATGGTATCACTAGGGATGGGTACCGGTGTCCGGTGCCATGATGGCACTGGTTCTGACATAAACGGTAGTAACCAGACCGAAAAGCAGCGCACATTTCGGTGCTTTATTTCGGTGCTTTTTTTTTCCTGAGCCAATTCTAGCCAATCATTTTACGTTTCCGAGCATAGTAGGCGGGTCCAGGTACGTACGTTCTTTTAGAGCAGAGCTACAGATTAAAAATGCCCAAGGTGAAGCGGTCAAAAGTCTGGCTGTACTTCACAGCAAAAGGTGCAAACTCAGCAGCCTGCAACAAGTGCTTTAAGGTGATACTGTGATACTGTCAAAGGAGGTAACACCTCAAATCTGATGAAACACCTGGCGACGCATAGCGTTTTTTTTTAAAGCCGAGAAATGCGCCGTGTTTGATAGCTTGCTGCGAGACCTCACACCGTGCACATCTACTGTTATCGGACCCGGAGTTAGCAACATCCCCCAAAAACCTGAAGAGGGTCCTGGCCCCTAGCCCTGCCAGCGTAGCAGAAATGATGACGATGATGATGGCAGCAGCAGCCGTTCTCCTCTGCGTGAGTAGCTTCATGTTGTTCGTGTGTAATTAACGTTGAGTACGCTAACCACGTTATTACATTAATGCATGTAAGATGAACTAGCAAACACCGTCGTAGTTACATGCGGCTGTCTTCTTGTTTGATGGCAGATACTCCCTTCACCCTGGCCAAAAAGGCTAAAATGACCAAAGAAAAAGTGGAAAACAGTTAAACATGAGAGGTTTTTGGACAAAGTTTATGTTTTTTCCATTGATTAAGCACTGCTTCCAGCCAAGAGTGATACCATATATGCCCTATAGCTGCAGAAAAGGCTAACATTGTTATCTTTTTACAAAAAAACAGCTAAACATGAGAGGTTTTTGGACAAAGTTTATGTTTTTTCCATTGATTAAGCACTGCTTCCAGCCAAGCGTGATACCATATATGCCCTATAGCTGCAGAAAAGGCTAACATTGTTATCTTTTTACAAAAAAAACAGCTGAACATGAGAGGTTTTTGGACCAATTTTGTGTTCTCCATTCTTTAAGCACCGGTTTGAGCACCGGCACCGTTTCAAAAGTACCAGTTTGGCACCGGTATCGGATAAAACCTAAACGATACCCATCCCTAGGTATCACACTGTATTGTTGGGAAAATATTAAATGCTACAGTGGGAAAATGTGCATAAAATGTGGAAAATATACTGTGTTGAAATCAGTGTCACTCCTTTCACAGCAGCAGATTGTTAACTTCATGATTTACGGCAGCACCTCTGGAATCTGTTTGATCCAGGCCCAAACTGCAAGGATACACCACTGGCTAATGTTTGTTTTTTTCTTCTAAGGGTTTTGGCATCACACAGGCAGACATGAGTGAAATGAAGCAGGATGTGCAGTGATTACAAAGCATTTTCGTGTTGGGCGCATTATCATATCACTATTCATCTTAAGTTGTTGAGCTCATAGTGTTAAAACAAGTAAGTGACATTACTTAAGAACAGTCACTGGTTACAGTAGTTTTGAATAAACACTTCGGATGATCAATGATTTGGGCAAATTATGGCAACAGTAGTGTTTTTAATGATTTGGGGGAATAAATTGCACATGGCACACTTGTGTCTGTGGTGCTGGATGCCTTGTTACTCTTATGATCTGCAGTTGTTTGCAAATGTGAAGTTTATATTAACTCACAGATTTTGTTTTCCAGGCAATAGTGGTGTGGATGCAGGCTCCAGGTGGAGCTAGGAGTTAAAAAGAATTAACATGAAAACCACACTAACATCTTCTAACACAGGTTTACAGGCCTGGAGCGAAGCTACTCCAGAGGAGAAGCCCTGATATTGCCTGAGAGATGATCTAACTTTTTTCTTTTTGTTATTCTCCTAGTTCTGGTGAGTTGAGTCATGGGAGAGACGATGTGTCAAAAGGAGGGAGTCCAGATTTAACATGTAACAATGTTTTCTATGTTTTCCATGATTTTTACTGTGATTTGTGGGATTAACAGTTCATGTACAGGTATTAAACCTCTACAGGTAGTACCACCCATGTTCAGACAAGGTTTTGATGTAAAGTTAACTGAACTGAAAGGAAAATGTGGTTTGATAATGGTTGATATGTTTCCCAATGGTTAGAAGTTTTCCCTTCTAGTAAAGGAGGTATCCCAAGGGTGGAATCTCCAGACTGAGACTGGGTGCTGATCAGACTCTTCAGAGACCCAGCGAGAAGCAGGGACCATTCCTGGCATAGCTGACAGCCCAGGCAGTGGTTGAGGTCAAGGGCCGTGCTGTTTGGTGTCCTGCTAGTCATCATGAGAAGATTCCAGAACCACAGCAATAACCATAAAGGTTAAGAACGATCTCTGCCTTAGACGCTGAAGAAGACAAAACGGTTGTAAGACGTCCTCTTCCCTTTTAACCTACAGCTGCGCTGGAATGAGAGAGTGAGGGTGTAGAGACTGCCCTCCTCCAACAAGGGCATGCCAAGCTCCAACAGTGACATACAGAGCGAGGCCTACGTGGGATCAGCGAATGAATGCAGACAACACCTGATTAAACAGTCAGGCTGTTTTGCCTGAAAAGGTTTGGTGTGTTTTTAGGTTGTGGTCGTTGGTGTGACATTTCTAATCATTTTACAAATGATATGCATTCACATGACTCTCTGAACATCACAAATTCTTTTAGAGTCCTGAGCCTGAGTAAAAGTGACTGGTGTAATTATAGCATGTATGTTTCAGAGCTACTTGACTAATAATTACTTGTGTACATTTTGTAGGGCACCTAGACTGTTTTTCTACTATGTTAGTTCCTGATGCGTAAGTGCATTAGGTGCTTTAGGAGTAAACATAACAATACCAATAACTGTGAGTTCTTTTGACATGTGCACTGAATTCTTAAAACATTGTTTGACACCCTAAAGGTAGGATTTTGGGTTCATCACATTTCATTGAGGGATTTTGATAGGCCTCAAACATGCTTGAAACACATTAAGAATGAGGTTGTTCTTCCAGAGTTAAATGTGATTGACTGTTTTGGTTTCCCCAATCACTGATGTGGGGACAGTAAAAAAAATGTAAATGCCTAAGAAAGGTTTTACACTGTTTTAAATGGGCTGATTGCCCTACATTAGTAAAGATTACAGTACACTGCATAGATAGAGAGGCAAGATCTATCATTCTGTTGTAAGTTTAGCTCAGAAGGGTTGATATTTGGTGGCTGTATGGAAATCCATGGATATTTCTGGGTTTTACCCAGAAGTAGCTATGAAAAGAACTTGAGAAGCACTAACATTAAAGTTAGTTTATGGTTGTGGTATTAGTTTACCTACAGGTTCAGACATATTCACTGTCCAGAAAACACATTATATTTATCACTGAGCCTAGTTTATATTTACAATTGGAAAAAGTACTCGCACAGTCTGATGTGAATAGCTGTAACCTCTATGATAAGATAAGATAAGATAAGATAACCTTTATTAGTCCCACACGTGGGAAATTTGTTTTGTTACAGCAGTGGACAGTGCAAAGTTGCATAGAAAAATTAGAAGAAGAAAAAAACACTGGAATAATATATCCATAAGATACTGTACACAATAGAATAGAATAAAATAAAAATAAAATAAAATACTATATACAATCGAATAAAATAGGATACAAATGCTATATACAATATGAGTATAATACAACAATGCCAGAAAGAGTATTGCACTTAATGTTATTGCTATTGCACATGTGTGGGTTTGTGTGTTTTATCAGTTGAAGTCTTTGTTGTGGAGTCTGACAGCAGTGGGGAGGAAAGACCTGCGAAATCTCTCCGTCCCACACCGTGGGTGCCGCAGCCTGCCACTGAAGGAGCTGCTCAGTGCTGTCACAGTCTCATGCATGGGGTGGGAGATGTTGTCCAACAGGGATGACAGCTTAGCCACCATTCTCCTGTCACTCACCACCTCCACTGGGTCCAGAGGGCATCCTAGAACAGAGCTGGCCCTTCGGATCAGCCTGTTCAGTCTCTTCCTGTCCCCAGCAGAGATGTTGCCGCCCCAGCAGACCACACCGTAAAAGATGGCTGAGGCCACCACAGAGTCATAGAAGGTCTTCAGGAGTGTGCCCTTCACTCCAAAAGACCTGAGTCTCCACAGCAGGTACAGCCTGCTCTGCCCTTTCCTGTAGAGGGCGTCTGAATTATGAGACCAGTCCAGTTTGCTGTTCAGATGAACACCAAGGTACCTGTAGCTGTCCACAGCCTCAATCTCCATACCTTGGATGTTCAGTGGTTGCAGTGGAGGATGTTTGTGCCTGTGGAAGTCTACCACCAGCTCCTTGGTTTTACTAGTGTTGATCTGGAGGTAGTTCTGCTGGCACCAGTCCACAAAGTCTTGGGTCAGTCCTCTGTACTCCTTGTCGTCCCCATCAGTGATGAGGCCGACTATTGCAGAGTCATCAGAGAACTTCTGCAGGAAGCACTGGGTGGAGTTGTGGGAGAAGTCTGCAGTGTAGATGGTGAAGAGGAACGGAGCCAGAACCGTTCCTGTGGGGCCCCCGTACTGCAGACGACCCTGTCCGACATGATGTCTTGTTGCTGACTTTGTGTACATCATATATAAATGTGAGAAGGGGCCGTTTCCTGTTTTGCTACTTTCTGCAGCCAAAGTGATGCTAAACATTTAAAAATAGTTATCAAAGAAGGCGTGTTGCATTCACGTAACTAACAGTTTCAGTTCACTGTTAAAGGTGAGAAAAAGACAGACTAATGATGCTTTCAACACAACTTGCAATCATATAACATTTCTCATGTCCAACTTCTTACTTTCATATATTAGCAAGTTAAAACATGCTCATTAGTAATAAATCATTTGTGTGAATCTTTCTTATTTTAAGGACACATTGTTATGCCCTTAACATAACATTAGCCATAAACGTGACTTAAAGATTTGTCTTATTAAAACAAAACAAAAACAAAAAACTGCCGGCGCCGTGTCCTTGTCATTTATATTATTCATCTAATATGGGAAACTGATGTCCCACTTCACCATTACCTATAAAAATGACACAAAGTGGAAACATGTTTTCTGCTCTTGTAAGTCTTGATTTCTGCAGTGACAGAAATTCCAGGATCAGAATTTGGCATAAATAACATAAATGTTTGGCTCCATCCTGCCTTGTGTCAGTGGTTCAGGCTGCTGCTGCTGCTGATGCAGTGGTGTGGGGAACATTTTCTTTGCACACCTTGAGCTCCGTAGTACCAAATGATTACTGTGTACCCATCTTCTGATGGTTGCTTTCAAGCAGGAAAACACATAAAAGCCCAAATCATCTCAAACCGGTTTCTTGAGCATAGCAGTGATTTTGTTGTACTAAAATGGCCTTGATATTCACCTGACACCATTTCTGTCCAATTCTGCGATCGGCAGTGCATCATAAAAAACTGCTATTTTTTTTTTCTTCAAGCGCAAAAAGACTACAAGCAGTGCGACATTGTGTCCATGTACCTGATACTGCCACTAAAACTTTTAAAATATGGATTTAATGTGATTTTTCTGATGTGGTTAAAACAATAATGATTACAAAAAAGTGCTTGACATTACCGGCCATTTTTAAAGTCCCTTATTCACATTTTTTCAGTTGTCTGATAGAAAAAGGGAAATCGTGTAAAATCACTAAATTAATTTCAAATCAATTTCATTGTCCCCCTTTTTTGTACAAATAATTGTTGTGATGCAGTGAAACAATTCAGTTGCTGTCTGAAAGGTGATGTAAGAACTGAATGGAATTTTTAAATCACTTCATGACTCAACCTGTAACCCATAAAAATGTAAATTGTGTTTTTTTTCCTTTTAATGTTTTCCCAAGTCTTAATCCTTCTGACAGACATTGAATATATTGGCGGTGCCCACTGCTAACCTTCACTCTCCTAGTACCTATGGTAACGATTTGAAAATCCTACATCGCTTCTTTCTCAAGTTATTTAATTCACAAGATTTTCAGGAAACATGTCCTCTGACTTTGACCTTGAAGCCAAACTTGTCTGAAATATTAAAAAAACACACTTATGGTATCAGTTGAAAAGCCTATGTGACATCTGTCTAGGTCACTGAGATTTGGACAAGTTCAAATCTCAGTGGCCTTGACCTCAAGGTCAGAGGTCACTGAGGTCACTGAGATTCGAACTTGTCAAAATTTTTTAGTAGATGTGCCTATGATATCAATTTGAAAATTCTACATCGGCTCATTCTCAATAATGTTCATAAAGTTGAGTGTCCATGCTCTCTGCCAGTCCTGCCTGGTGACAGCAATAGTCCATCAACCTTTTTCACTGAGGATAAAAAGTATTCAAATGCCAGTTTTATCTTTCTCCAAAATACTTGTGAAGTGAAAGTGTTTAAAATCGTTGAAGTAAATTCAAAATAAGTATTAACTGTTTACGTGTCAAGGTACACAACATACAGTAGTGTATTTTTTCATGTTTACTCAGCTTAGAGTTAAATAATACTTTAAGTGTAAGTAGTTTTAGGCAGGTATTTAATGTTAAGCTGAAGGATGCTTTGAGAGGATTTTCAATAATAACTCTTTCTCATTATTTCTCTAGTCTCCCATTAATGTCCAGTGGACATTATTGTAACTCACTGGGGCAATAGCAGAATACAGGTAAAACACTGATGTGTAGGGCTTTCATATACAAATAATACATATGTTTGAAAATGGCATCAATTACATACACTCTCCCTGATGAAACATTTGTAGGCATTTAAGGCAGTGGCTCTTTCCTGTCTTAAATCAAAGCATCAGCAGACCCTCTTTACAGACACCAAGGTCTGGCTCTAACATCAGATGGACATGTTGCAGTGGATGACTGGCAATCATTGCTTTAAAGTTTACTGCTACCTGCAATGATGGAGGCTTAAATGATAATGGGGGTGGTGACGTGGAGGCAGTAGAGTTGTGAATAACAAAGCAGTGGTTGAGGTCAAGTCATACAGTGAGAACCGTCAAATAATATGACAACTTCGTGAACCTCTATTGGTGCCTGTAAATTTGGAAAAGGCGATAAATAGCACAGATAAAAAAGCCAGTGAAAAAGTTCCGATGATAAGAGCCCTCATTTGGGAAGTCGATAATGTAGATATTTTTTATGCTTTTATTTGGTAACAGCATAAAAAAAAAATCAAAAGATGGATACCAGACAACTCTCAGTAGTGTTTAAGATACGCTCATGTGAGGTGCAATGGAAATTCTCAATAATTTGCAGCCCTCCTACAGATATTACTTAATGGGATGCAGGTGTGATGCATGGAAAGACAAAACTTATGAAACATTGGTTCAGAGATGTCAAATTTAATAGATCCACTGTGTACCACCTGTTAACCCTCGGTCTAGGGGGAACCAAAGTGCAAAAGAAAAAAAAAATTACTCTCCCACTCCCTGCTCCCAAGGAAGGACCAAAGCTGCCACAAAGTTTGCAGTTTCTCTACAACCAAAACTTTTATTTATGCATGAAGTTAGGAAACCTCAGGATGGACATGGCCAAAACAACAAACAAAACATTCTAGAAATGAACAGACCCAAGTTACCTATCATTAAAAAAAAAAATCTGAAAGAAAATACAGGCCTCTTACCTGTCTCCCTTACCTAAACAGGAGAAAAAGGTTTTAAGAGAAGAAGCCGTCTGACCCCTACATCTACCAGCTCAGTCAACAGAAGTCTGTTTACAATATTTGCTGTAAATACAAAAACACCTAATCCGGCTCTTCCAGCCACAGAATCTTCATCACACACAGCACAGAGCTAAACACAATCTGTCTTGAAGCTGGAATTAGGCAAAGCTTTCATTAGCAAGCATTAGCATGGGTAATAATTTGTAGCCAGGCCCATTTTCTAATAATATGATTTCCTACAGCCCTCAATAATAATAACTATATAATTAGAAATTGCCCCTATGGATTTGAGTTTCATTCAGCCATTTGGACACCAACATTAGCTACCAGTTCCCAGAACTAGCAAATGAGCTTTTGGATAAAAGCATTGACAAATAAGATGCATTAAATTATTTTTTTACTTTTAGTATCTGTCTTTCATGATTTCAGCTGGTTACTTATTTTCAGAAAAGTATTCTACACTGCAGTACTGTTTAAAATACAAATATACATACAGTATATTACACTATAATGTATAATTAATTGCTTAGAACATGTGCTGGTAAAATGTATGTATTTTTCACCCAAGCAGCTGTAATGAGAAGCACTGGTGACATGGGTGCTGACTATGTACTTGGACTTGGTAATTTGTGTTTGGCTTATAAAATGGGCACGCTATCACAATACATTATCACGACAAAATATAAATTGCAGCATGTACAGCCAACAGGACCTCAGTGCACATTAATTTTTGCTGTACATAAATATCATGACAACTATAGATTGATTCATACACATTTTTAGTAACACAAATGCAAATAAAGAATGTACTGATAATGGATAATTGGAAATGAAACATACTTTTAGCTTGCCAACGAAAATAATCAACATAGTCAGAGAAAATGTCATACACTGATTATTTGTAATATTTCAAAATCTGAATGTGAAAAGAAATATATGTGACCAATAATTCTGTAAAAAGTTAAGAAAATGAACAATTACTACAGTACAACTAAAAACACCTATAGGATCCAAAAGCACAACAACCTGCCTTAAACAGCCCTATCTAGGGAATTTGGTACAATCATGTGTTTTCAACAATATGCTAATTGGGAAGAGAATGTTCTGTCATATTTCAGGCCCGCAAGTTTCCAGGCTTATGAATGATTACTACGTGGCAGGCCTTATGCGAGTACACAGTTCGATAAGATCACATCAACGTGTGTGGTTAAAGCTTAATTTAACTTCTGGGCAAGTTATATAATAAATCATATAAGCAAACACAAAGCACCAACAAGCATCGTACAAACAATAAAGATGATTTGTGCTGTCATTTGCATGGAGAGCAGCCATTATTCTGTATGTCACATACAGAATAATGGCTGTACTTTTGGAAGACAAATCATTTAGTTTGTTTTGCATTTTTCCCCATTCAAACAAAGAAAAAAACAAACAAAATCAATGTGGCTAACCTGTTCCATCAACCCAGAACCCAGAAAAGTTTTAACATAATTATGATAGTCGAGCATGTCAATGATGCCACATTTCATAACGACACATGATCAACCCAGTATGTACCTTATAATCACTTTCTTTTGTGTGCAGCTGATGAAATATGGCTTTTCTTCCCAAGAATTAGATTATGATGGAAGTTTCCCTTCTTTAAAAAGCAACCCAAACACACTGATATAAACACATAACATTGAACTTACAGAATAAAAAAATACTCAAAAGATCAGAACTATATTAGTAAAGCCACCAAAACCAATTTGATCATATGTATTTTTGGGAAAAAATAAAGGGAAATATTTTACGATCATGTATGATTCAATTTGTGATGATTCATTTTTCTGTGATACAGAATTTCTGAGATATGCTCCAGCCCAGCCGCGACCCTGACAATGATAAGCGGAAAAGAATGGATGGATGCAGGAAAGTATTAGCTCTGAAACCCTTTGTAATCAGCATGCAACATGATAGCAATCACTTAACAACAAACTGGGAATTGGTGTGTACATAGCTACGGGGCTACCCACTGAGTTTATTGATTTGTCTGGCATCCTGACATGAAACTGCACTTTCATGTCAGGATGCTAGTAGGCTTTTCTGAGACAACTTGAGTCTCATAATGAAGCCTAATATGCCACTTTGTTTCAGAATCATACTCTGTGTACCATTTGGAAAGCTTTGTAAACTTTGACTTTGTGTAATTCAAGAACAATAAGAAAAATAGTGTTCTAAAGCTAGATCACATCCTGCAAGTGTTCAATTACAATGATTTGCCAAGTGATCTTAACCACCAGTTAAGACTTATTGGCAAATGTAATTAATTTCTTAATTCTCCTGGGTCTACGTCTGGAACTTAAGTGTGGTAGGACACTTGACTTGCCCCCATGTTATGATAATAAAACTGAAGCTGTTGTATGTTTTAGCATACTATTTGTTTTTAAACCATGTAACTCTATAGTCTCTGGTGTGCTCAAATTCAATCCTTGTCTTCACTTGTTGGTATAACAGCAACATGAGAGTTTTCCTGCCCTATGCAGATACAGGAGAGGTAACACCAAACTGCTGGGCAAGTTAAACCAAACCATATACACCAACATTGAACACTTGCCAGTGCTGCTCAGCAGAAGTGACTGCTTGAGAGCATTTGATACAAGAAAGCCAACAACCCATAGCCACACAGCGCAGGTTATAGCTGTGATGGTGTAGAAAACTCTCAGCTTTGATTGGTCCAACGTCTCCCTTTTCCCACCTCCTTCCCCTGGCCCTGGGCGAATCAGAACACAGAGTACAGAGAGGCTGCAGAAAGATATGATTATTATGGAGGAAGCCAAAATGCAGAACAGTGGCGCAGTTTTGTAATTAGGAGGTAACAAAACTTTAACACATGTCATTCCTAAGCTCAGCAGCCAAACACAGCCGATGCTGATGTTTCTGATCCTGACCCCACGGGCATTTCTTAGACTCATGTAGGTGATGGGGTGAACAACAGCCATATAACGCTCTACACAGGTCAGGACGTGGAAAAATATCTCTCCATAATAAGTAAAACGAGAAGCGTGTGAACCTACAGTCTCACTCACTAAGTGATTAGTGTATGTGCCATAATAGATGAGGAAGCACCCCAAGACCCAGATCAGCTCCATGGCAGCCACATGGTAGGTGAAGATGTCAGAGTGGCTTGCTGTTTTAAAGGAGCGCTGCCTTCGCCATCTTTGGTGACCAACATAAAAAACAAGAACAGAAATAGTGAGCAGGAGGATGAATCTCAATGCATAGAATGGAATGAATTTCGGTGACTTGTAGGAGCAAAAATAGTCCAGAAAATTGTTTGAGGTGGAGTTAAGTGACATATCTGCTGTATGTTGTAGGTCTGAAGAGAGAGAAAAAAAAACAATTAGAGAGACAGACAGGGGACGGATTGAAAGTTCCGCTATGATGCATCGTATTAAGGAACTGTACTTTAAGGCAGTCATGGACCAGTTAGTTTAGCAAATATATAAACCAAGATATATGAAATTATGTAACAAAGAAAAATAGATACATATCACCAAATGTTTTATATTTTAGATTCCTGAAAGTAGACACACTTTGCTTTGTTGACACCACTGCAAACCCTTGGCCTTCTCTCAGTGAGCTTCATTATGTAGTCACCTGAAATAGTTTCCCATCACAAGTGGGCCTTGTTGGTGTTAATTTTATGTAATTTCTTGCCTTCTTAATGGGGTTGGAACCATTAGTTCTGTAGTGCAGAGGTCAGTTTGGTACACAGATTAGAGACCAGATAAATGCAACACAGTGTTCTAGTAGCAGACACATTTCTACATCAACTGTTCAGAGGAGACTGCACGGATCCAGCCTTTATGGTCAACTAGCTGCTAAGAAACCACTACTAAGGAAAGCAGAAGAGATTCGTTTGGTCAAGAAACACAAGGAACGGACATTTGACCAGTGGAAATCTGTGCTTTGGTCTGATGAGTCCAAATTTGAGATCTGTGGTTCCACCCATTGTGTCTTTGTGTGACGCAGAAAAGGTGAACGGATGGTCTCTGCATGCATGGTTCCCACCATGATGCATGGAGGAGGAGGTGTGTAAGCACTACTTGTCCAATAAGGATAGTGATGGAGTGCTGCACCAGATGGCCTCACATCCACAGTCACCTGACCCAAACCCAACTGAGATGATTTAGGGTGAGATGGACTGCAGAGTGAAGGCAAAGGGGCCAACAAGTGCTCAGCATCTCTGGGAACTCCTTCAAGGTTGTTGGAAAATCAGGTGCCTACCTCATGAAGCTCATTGAGAGAATGCCAAGAGTGTGCAAAGCAGTAAGCAAAGAAAAGGGTGGTCATTTTTAAGAATATAAAATATAAAACATGTTTTGAGCTATGCAGTAAACAAAAAAGGTGTGAAATAATTCCATGTGTTCATTCATACTTTTCATGCTTTCAGTGAAGATCTACAATGTAAAATAAAGAAAAACCATTAAATGAGAAGGTGTCTCCGAACTTGACTAGTAGTGTATGTTCCAATACAAAACACATTGTGTCCCTTTTCCATGACATAAAATAATTATGTAATCCCAGTCAAAGTTCTTAGATCTACCTAATCAACAAGCAAGTATTAACAAGAAGTCTGATCTAATCACACATAAAGAAACACAAAAACATCTGTACAGTGGATAACATTTATAAAAAATTTAAGTAACCTATAGTTAACACAGAATAATTTATGGAAGAGCATCCATTGTCTGTGCTGCTGTCAGAAGGAATCATCTAAAATTCCCCAAAATCTTCAAGATTCATCTGTTTTTATGGCAGTTGCATTAGTTTAAAAAGATACATAACAGCTTAAATATGTATGAAAAAGAAGGCATTTAAAAATTAAGTTGTCACTATAATAAAAGATATTAAAGAGCACCTTATGGTTGAATTGTTTCCTCTAGTTCACGTCTCCAAACTAACTGACTGCTATTTACTCTAAACTGTGCTGATGCTTCTGCTAGTGTTCAGGGTGCTCACAGTTGACACAGCAGTAGAACTATGTGAGCTTTTTGCATGAATCATTAGGTGGCACTTAATGTAAATTACAGCAGCAAATATACTTCAGCATTTGGGTCACAGAGCAGTATTGTAGGGTACATCTGTATTTTCTAACCATGTGGAGACTTTATGTAGTGAAAATAGAATTCTTATATTCACCCAAACCAAAACTAGCAAGCAGTTTGTTTAATTGATGCAACTGGTTTAGATTCAGTTTTTATATGTGACATATAGTAACATGCACTTTGGACTGTGAACAATGTGGAAAATGTAGTGTTAGAGATTTTTAATGTTTATGTTTCATTCACTTCATTAGTGTTAAAAAGGGCCTGTAATTAAAAGTAGGTGTTTATTCAAATTAAGCAGTGTCATGTCACCTGTGTGTACATAGAGCAGATTTATCATTTCCATTCTTTATGGAAGCGTGTCACCCAGGCCAAAGAAAAAAAGAGCTATATCGCGTTATAATGAGAAAACCTTTTTGTTCTAACAATATGCTTTTCATGTTTGTACAATATACTGTCATGATAAATGTATTTATGTACAGTGATGGGAATAATGGCATTACAAGTATTGGCGTCACTAACAGCGTTACTTTTTTCAGTAATGAGTAATCTAACTAATATTCCTATTGTCACAACGCCGTCACCATAACTAACAAGAAAATGCGGTGCGGTTGTGTTACTATTTTTCAACAAACAGACGGTCAAAGCTGTCTTCAGCTTACCGTACGTTATATCTGTTGCATGGAAGTAACTGTCTACGTAAATAATCGCAGTGCTACAGCTTTAAGCAGCTGCGCGCGCTCCCACGGAATCACTTTCTGGCACAACACCTGGAGCTAAAGGGGCAAAACAATTGCATGAGTGCTGCTGTTTGACTGAGGAAGAATAAAGTAGTCGTGGCAAACCAAACATGATGACTTCAAGATAACAAAGCAAAAAGGTGCTTCATACCAGTTTTTAAATTGTGTTGATAGGCCACGTAAAAATACATTCATGATCAATAATATATACGCATGTTTTTTCCTGAATACTTTCATCACACAGGACAGCACTAGCAAGCACTCTGCTTATGACCAAAAAATAAAAATACAAAACAAAACAAAAAACAGCCCTTTCGTGTTGGTGGAAAAATGTACAATGAGGACCAATCAAAAATGATATGGCAACATGACATTTGGTTGTTTAGGAAAAGGGGGAAGTTTTAGGAGTGACAGCAACAGAGAGAGAGAGAGAGAAAAGGGTGGATTGCCCACTCCGGGTCAGGGACGAGACCCTGCCCCAAGTGGAGGAGTTTAAGTATCTCGGGGTCTTGTTCACGAGTGATGGGAGAAGGGCGAGAAGGGAGCCGGAGATCAACAGACAGATTGGTGCTGTGGCTGCAGCGATGCGGACGCTGTACCGGTCTGTTGTGGTGAAGAGAGAGCTGAGTGTAAAAGCGAAACTCTCAATTTACCGGTCAATCTACGTCCCTACCCTCACCTATGGTCATGAGCTGTGCAAATGGGCTTCCTCTGAAAGGGTGGCTGGCCTTCTCCCTTAGAGATAGGGTGAGAAGTTCGGCCATTTGGGAGGGGCTCAGAGTAGAGCCGCTGCTCCTCCACATCGAAAGGAGCCAGTTGAGGTGGTTCAGGCATCTGACAAGGATGCCTCTTGGGCGCCTCCTGGGCGAGGTATTACAGGCATGTCCCACCGGGAGGAGGCCCCGGGGCAGACCCAGGACACGCTGGAGGGATTATATATAAGATGTCACACAAATTATTTGTGCCACTATAAAAAATAATTTCTGTCCACTATGAAGGAGAACATCACAGCCTGATACCTGCAGGCTTGACAACAGGTATCAGGCTTGTATCATGAGGTAGACACTCCTCCTGTTTTCTACCTGGAGACACTGTAATCTGCCTTTGGTGGCTTTTTGGCTTTTTGGCAGCAACTGTGAAGCAGTAGCTTCATTGTTCTGACACACAACACAAAACCATTCACTACACTACACACTAACTGTCACAGCTGGGGCGGCAGTCGTGTGCTTGAATGAATGAGGATCCAAGATGCAGATGGCAGTGGAAATGCGAGTGGAGCTTTATTTACAGTGAAAAATAACAAAGGTGAGGGCAGAGCTGAACATAAACCTAAACTGGGTAAAACTAACAAACAAACCAGATAACATAATGACACCGAGAGATATACAGAGATGGCCGATAAAGAAGGCTGGGCAGAGAGACGCGGAGAAACACTGAATTAACACAGAGAATTCACTAGGAAACACAGACGACGCGACGAGGAGCACAGGCAGACACACAGTATAAATAAACACATCAGGTAATGGCACACAGGAGGGGACACAGCTGGAACTAATGGACATAATGAGACACAGACCTACAAAGTAAAGCAGGAAACACACGGACTATTTTACAACACAAACGCGGGGACCCAAACGGAGCACAGAGGGAAGACACAGGTAGGGATAATAAACATGACGACCAAACCCAAAGAACTAATACAAAATCAGAATAAACTAGAAAATGATAATAATTAACTTAAAGCGCTGGGTCACCGACCCAGGACCACGACACTAACTACACAAGACAACACACTAACTGCACACTCCAAACATGCGAAACGTCACAAATCTTCCACATCTCAATATTCTCTCTCACTCGCTTTTCCGCTCTCTCTCTATTGCCATCCATCCATCCACCCATTTTCTTCCGCTTTACCTGGAGTCGGGTCGCGGGGGCAGCAGCCCAAGCTGAGAAGCCCAGGCCTCCCTCTCCCCCATCCGGGGGAACACCAAGGCGCTCCCAGGCCAGCAGAGAGATTTAATGCAGAACACCTGATTGTTCTGTAAATAGTTTGAAATGGTTATAAAAAAAAGGTAAATGGCTGCAAATAACTTTGGTGTTTGCAAAACTTGTGCATAGGATTTTAAAATTTACCATTTATATTTGCATTTAAAGTTATGAAATGCGATTCATTAAACGTGTGGGGCTGTTACAGTAAAAAAATGTAACTTTTTCTACTCGGATGTTAGGTTTTTGGTCTGATTTTAGATCAGTTGTGTTAATACAGTATGTCAAAATGAAAACATAACTGTAAATTCAGACATGTGAGGTTGTGCTGAAAAGAATGATACCAAACAAGGCCAAGGAAATAGTTTCTGTAGAGGTAAAATCAAAAGTAGTTGAAAACTGCCAATTATACCCTGGACCCAAGAGGCTCCGGTGGCACTTGTATTTTCTGGAATTAATTTTGAAGGCCTGGACAGCAGGTCTCAACGGAATGTTATAATTAAAGGGCTAGAGTAATCTTTAAGCGTTATTTGCACTAATAAACAGGACTAGTCAGATTTTTACCTTTACTGTTTCACAAAAGGTTAAAAAGTGATCGTCCACAATTTAGACTTTAATTGCAGGATATTTTATTAAAGCAATTTTGCAAGAGCAAAGCAAAATCAAATAATAACAATCACAAAAAATAATCAAATTACATGTATCATATTTATCTACTTAACTTACTCTGAGCTAATGCTGATTTTGTTCTTATCTTCATTGGAGGAAGATTGAAGAAAGAATGAGCATTCCTGGATTCATAGATGCACTTATTGATGATAATCACAGAAAGGAAAGCAGCATTCTCTGGGCTTTTAGTAGAAGTACGATGTAACCCAAAATTCTTCTGAATTAACCATCAAACACAGCAAAAATGAGCAGAGAGGACAGCCAAAAATATACAACCAGTTTGCAGAGGTCGTCTTTTACAGCCCACTTTTATACCACCTCTAACACCTAACCTCACCTCTGGGGACATATAGACATATTATTAACATCTAATCACCTGATGTCCATCGACACATTACCATCCTCTCTCTGACTTTCATGATCTAACACACAGTTTAAAGTTTAAAATGACTTCATTATATTTTCTTCATTATTCTAAACACAGAAATTCTAACATATTTAAACATTTGATAACACAGGAATATAATTCATTTAATTTTGATTCATTCATTGTTTAATTCATTCATTAGATTTGTCTTTAGCAAATTCTCACTTGAACGTTAATTTTAACATAATCCATTTTAAAGTCAAATACAGCAGAATATTTCTTTTACTTTTTAAAAAACTTTCTGGCCCATTGAAAACCATTATAAACGCTATTTTTCATTGCACGATTATTATAACTTAATGCAGTCCTCTAAGTGACGGTGACACTTTGGAGTCCGAGCCTTAAAATTGTTTTTTTTTTATTTGTCCACCAGGTGGCGCCATTGTTTCACATTTAACACCTGCAGGAAAATCCCACATTTACAGCAGTATCTTTCTGTTCAAATGATAAGTGTGGGTCACTGTCAGTGTTGGATAATGGCATGTATTTCTTAAAAAAAATAAAGGTGTGTGTCTAACCTCAGAAAAGAGTGTGCGTCTAACTTCAAAAGTTTTTTCTCCTTTGAAGGCCACACTGCAATACAAACAAATCAAATATAAAACCAAGAATCGAAAACCAAATTAGTTTTGTTTGCAAGCTCGGGTTGTTTATGCAGCTGCACTAAAGCTGTGGTTATAAGTATGAGCTGTAGCGCGGGAGTAGTCATTTTCACAATGGCAAGGTACTATAGCACTGAGGAGGTTTTGGAAATGGTGCTGGACCCTGATCGCGAGGATGGCTCCGAGTCTTCATCTGAAGATAATGGGGATGAAGCAGGAAATGTATCGGAGGTGGGAACGGAGGAGCTGGAGTCCAGTTCATCTGGAGGAGTGTCGTCGGACAATGAGAGCGGAGAGAGAGATGAAGAGCCAGCAGAGTGGACGTCTAAGAACAGAAGAATTATGTGGGCTCCCACAAATGCCGAGATGTTCCGTTATGTCCCAGCAGCCTAGGGACTTATCCCGGGACCCACACAGTATGCCTGTGTTGGTATAACTTTAATGTGGTAATATGCTTTTGTGTGTATGATTTGGCACCCTCTTGTGGCCACAGTTGGTACTTGGGAAGTTGTTATGCCCAGCTAGTTTGCTACAAGTGCTCAGTGGAGGTGAAACCTTTGCCCACGCATGCCTGTAAGTTTCCATTACGTATTATAACCTTAACTATCTGATTTGTGATGCATGTGTAATGTGAATATACTGAGTTACTATTTCAGCTGTGTGGTCATTACTCATTTGTAAAGCTACTTGTGTGCTAGCGACTGTATATTAGCATGTGTTTGCTAACTTGCTATGATCACTAATGCTAGTTAACTGAAGGTGATGTTTATGTTTAATTCAGGCAACCTTAAGATTTATGTTTTTGCTGGTTGTCATGAAAACTAAGTTTCAATTAGTACATTATGTATGCTCAGTGAATGAGAAGGTAATTATCTGTTTTGTGTTTATTTAGTTTTACAAAAAGAAAAGAGAAAGGAGAGACAATGAAAATGGATAAGGGATACCATGTATGAGAAGCCGTAATAACATGGCATGTAAACTGGAGATGCAGTTCGAAGTAAAGAAGAATCTCAGTTCAAAGCATTCTCTTCTTCTCATTCTGTTCACTGTCTGTCGAACTGGATAAGCTAAATCACGCCCACATCTAGTGAGGACAGAACAATGCCACTGCCTGAATTAGCGACCTAAAGTCCAGCTTTGTGCTGTTTCTCACAGATGAAATGGTGCTGCACATTGCGTCAATGACAAATCTACAAAGAAGATGCACGATCGAAGAATGGAGAGACGTGGACACAGATGAAATAAGGGCTTATGTGGGACTGCTGATCTTGTCCGGTGTGTACCATTCAAGAAATGAGTTATTGCGCAGCCTCTTTAGTGAGAAAACCGGACGGCTGATTTTTCGGGCCACTATGTCGGTAAAAAGCTTTCTTCACATCACCAGGGTGTTGTGCTTCGATGATAAACTTTCCCGACCCCAATGCCGTGGTGACAAACTGGTTCCAATACGCAAAGTCTTGGACATGTGGGTGCACCGCCTCAAGATGCTATTCTGCCCGGATAGAGACGTGTGTGTGGACGAGCAACTTGTGCCTTTCAAAGGCAGGTACGGATTTAGGCAGTACATGCCAAAAAAGCCTGCTAAGTATGGCCTGAAGGTTTGGACACTATGTGATGTCAAGACGTCACACGCCTGGAAAGTGCAAGTCTACACAGGCAAAGCAGCTGGCAAACAGGCGGAAGTCAACCAGGGGATGAGGGTGGTCCTGGAGATGACAGATGGGCTCCAGGGACACACCGTCACTTGCGACAATTTTTCCATCTCCTTTCCTCTGGCAGATGAGCTACTAAAGAGAAAAATGGCCCTGGTTGGCACAACTCGAAAAAATAAGCCAGAGTTTCCGTCAATTTTGCTCCAGACAAGAGGGAGAGAGGTGCACTCCTCCATCTTCGCCTTCACAAAGACGCACACCCTGGTGTCTTACATCAACCTGGACGCAGAACAAACGTCCTCCTGCTGAGCACAAAGCACCAGAATCCATCCATAACCGATGATGCCAAGAGAAAGCCAAAAATAATAACAGAGTTCAACAAATGTAAAGGAGGTGTCGACAACTTTGATAAGGTAGGTGTCATTACCCATCAGTTACGCACACATTTATTCATTCAGCACGGTGGCCATTGGCCCTATTCCACCACCTCCTTGATGTCTCCCTCTACAATGGCTACGTCTTGTGGAATGAAATTGACCCATCATGGCAGCAGGCCAAATCACACAAGAGGAGGCTGTATATTGAGGAGGTGGGAGATGTTAGTCCAACCACAGATAGCGAAGAGAGGCTACCTTCACCGCTCATCACTCGCAGCAGATTTGGTGAGAAGTGCGCACGGTGCTGCTGCTGCTGCAGGCCCCTCTTCAGGCACTAAAACGAAAAGCAGGAGGCAATGCGAGTTTTGCTCCAACAAAAGCAGAAGAGTTGTGACCACCTGCTGCCAATGTGGAAAAGTCACATGCCAAGACCACAGCCTTTCCATCTGCAGCATCTGCTCCACCTGAGCAGGACTGTCATGAACCCACCATTAAATCTTAGCAATCACCTAAAGCAAATGTACAATCACTCAAAAACACCTCCTAACACCCCGGCAAACAGTCTACACTCCATCACTTGAATATATGAAATAAAACCACCAGATAAGTGCAACAATCTGCAAAGCAAACAATACAATTAAAGTCTACCTGTGGCTGGAATGAGGCATGACGTGACCAAAATTCTCCATTTGCTGACATTTCCTTTTTATTTCACTCGGTTGCTGTTACAATACACCTCGGCTGCAACGTCCCAGCTGCCAGCCAGACACACTCACAACAAACAACAACCACACAACAGGACCCTACATGTGCAAGATAGCAGGCCTAAGTTTGCTTTAATCACTATTTTCATTCTTTTTCACTTGCAGCTCAGTTACATTTAGGAACTAAAACTACAAGCAGACACTGTCACAACCTCTGCAACTGACCAACTGAGGACAAACCAACTATGCTAAACAGGTCCTGCTTGCATGGCAGTGAATGTTGTGAAGAAAGCTACCTTTGGTTTTTTTTTTCTTTTTAAAAAATGTATTTAGTTTTAAAAACACAAAAGTTCCACTGCAGTAATTGCCCTGATAACTACAGATAAAGCACGGATGATATAACTGTGATGGTGTAGAAGGCTCTTTGCTTTGATTGGTCAACCTGTCTCTTTTCTCCACCTGCGTCCCCTGGCCCTGGACGAATCAGAACACAGAGAACAGCGAGCCTACAGAAAGATTCGACTGTTATTGATAAAATCAAAACACATAACAATTGTATGGAGAGTTCATTATGCTTAACTACAGATCCAAATCTCAGTCCAAAACAAACCCTTTATGAGGCAACCTAGTAAATAAATAAAAAAAAACAATAAAAAAAATTCAGATTCAAAGTTTGAATAAAACATGAAGTAAATAAACACCAAATCAGAGTGTAATTAGTTCAGACTTCACTTTATTCCATCAGAGAAACAACAAAGTAAAGTTGGAACTGTTAATAAAGAGTGAAAAAACAGTAAGCCATATTTTATTGTAAATGCTCTTTTAGACTGAGCACTGAGACTCATTTCTATATGACTTGCTGTGCTGCTATTTTTACTTTCATCCGTATTGATAAGTAAGATGAAATCTCACATGCTATGACAAACTTCGCATGGTCTGGTAATGTCTTCATGTACAGCACAATACAGAAACAAGCAACATGTCACTCTGCAACCAACATGAAATGACACACTGCAAAACACAACAATACCCCTGGGCTTCCCATATTGACAGGAGCACAGGCAAGTTTTCTTCACTTGCCCCCAGAGGCCAGAATCACCCTGGCATAGACTTCACTGTGGACAGCTGGAGGGCTTTGGAAAATGTGAAGAAGGGCTTTTTTTAACTTTTAACTGTGAGGGATCTTTTTTAATAGGTTTACAGCTTTTCCTCCTGATAAAGACCTCCACACAGCCATTTAATTATTTTTTAAATTCAAGTAATACATTAAAACGTAACAGTAAAGATCCTGTTTTTCATTGTCTATTATAGAAATTTCAGCTAAACATAAAAACTAAAAATTTGTCAGTGAACAAAAACCTTATGTTGTATAAATGCGGCACAGTCTGTATTAAGATGTCAATTAATGGCAGCATGTTTCAGCGATCCTAGACTGCCCCTTGCTGCACAACATAATAAAACACTGCAAGATTTTCTCCCAGGGAGATCCAAGCATGCGTCATACAGTTTGACACCAAACACATATAGGTTTTATTTTATTGTTATTAAAAATACAAAACTATGAAATATATATTTTTTGTTTTGGGCTTTATGATTTCAAAAGTAAAAATGAAAAAAAATGCACTTGATGGTGGAGAGAAATTTTTCAATACAAAGCAAGTCACAGTTCAGATGTGTGTACACAAAAGCACTTTTATAGATAAGAAGCAGTGATGTGGATACTTTACAGATGCTAATGCTGATGCAGAGTTTTGGTAAAATATTTCCAAAAGTCAAAATGACTGTTTCATGTTTTCATTTCTTGAAGCTGTCCCAGCACATGATGGCTTTTAGAAACTTAAAAATAAAACACTCAGAATGAATGAAGTACATTAGTGTCTTTCTATTTTCTTTCATGCTTCTTGGCATCATTGTCGGTATTGTTTCCTGTATCATGAAAGTTACATTTACATGTGGGTGAATTTGTTGGTGCAACTCTGATTTTCCCACAGTGAAGAAGTCCCACCAGCAGCAGCAGCAGAACGACCATCATGATGGTGAACACGGTCCGTAAGATGAGGTAAATATGACATCCAGGCTCTGAGGAGGGGTCTGTCTCAGTTTCTGTGTGATTGCCTGCATAGATGATAAGAATTAATAAGCTGCATTCACCTTGGTTAATTACGTAATTAATTAATATCTACATTTCATACAGGCACAGGCCTCAACAATCGCTAAAACCTGCAGTTCCTTTATTGCCCACTTGAGTTGTTCAAAGGTGAATAAACCCCCACAGACTGCCAAACTGTTAAAATGCCCAATGAATGGCCAACTAAAGAAATATTTTCATGGGGTTGAATAAAAACATTGTTTCTAACTTTCTTTAGGGTTTCTTTCTCATAGTGAGATCAACTCTGGTTTACTATCCATGACAGAATTGGGGTGTTTTTTGTGGTTTTTGACGTCTGATCTGAAGAGAAAATTGTGTAAGGAGTGGTGTGCCCGAGTCTATGTGTGAATGACTGCAGAGATAATAGAACTTAATTAATTAGCTGCGTTACCCTTTGTTAGTTACTTAACGTTGTGCAATTCTGGTAAATTCAAGGACTGAAAAATTGCCAGAAACTGCATTTCATCTAATGTCATTTTGAATTAAGTAAATCAATACCCAAAGACTAGAATGTTAAAATGCCCAGCTAATGAACAACTACACAAACATGTCAATAGGCAAGTACAAAGCACTCTTTTGGTCTATTTTCACCTTTTATACATCATATTTAAATATAAATTATGCATCAAATTAAATATTGATTAATTAAATTAATGATTGACAAAATAATTATTTAACATTTAAAATCTATACAATTATGTGCAAAATAATAGCAGTCTAATATAACTAATGGTTTTGGCAGAAATGATGATACAATATGGGAACAAATTCATGGCCAATCACCAGACTTAACAGACATGACATGCATGCTAATTTGGGGTAATTGACTCATTCAATGAAAGGGGTGTGTTCAACCTAATAGCAGTGTGGAGTTCAGTTAGGGAGGTCTTTCAATCTGTGAAGAAAGGGGTCTCAATCATGGCCCTTACTTAAAACAGGAAGGCAGCAGATGTTGTACTTGCTGGTTTTAGCCTTTGCTCAATGAGTAAATGGGTCATTCCAGGCACTGCACTAAGAGAGAAAGAACTTTGACCAAAAAGTTGATTGGAGAGGGGAAAACACACAATGAAGTGCACAAAATAATTGGCTGCACAGCGAAAAAGATCATAGAATAGATCATAGAATAACAAGGATGGCAAAGAAGCATCCAATGATCAGCTCCAGAGAGATCAAAGAAGATCTCTGTTTATCTGTTAGTACTTCGACAATCAGAAGATGCCTATGTGAAGCCAAACTATTTGCAAGAAACCCTCACAAAGTAACACTGCTGAAAAAAACATGTATTGAAAAGGTTACAGTTTAACAAAGACTACACTGACTTGCCCAAAGAGAAGAGGCGCAATATTCTGTGGACAGATGAGAGCAAGATTGTTCTTATTGGATCTGAAGGCTGCAGACAGTTTGTGAGACCCCCAAACACTGAATACAAGGCACAGTACACTGTGAAGACCATAAAACATGGAGGTGTAAGCTTAATGGTTTTGGGATATTTCTGATACTTTGTGGGGCCCATTTATCGCATAACAGGCACCATGGACCAGTTTCAGAAGAGTTCATGTTGCCTTATGCCAGTGGTTCCCAAACTTTTTTTTGCTAGGCCCACCTGTGTTTCACAAGAAAATCTTTGCACGAAAGGCAAGATTTGCTTCATCACATTTCCTAGTATTTGGCTTGGAAGGAAGTTGGTTTAGAAACATACTTGGCGATGCTTCATCTTCTGCTTTGCGTTTGTGTGGGAGCCCCGTCAAAAACGTATCTTTTATGCTAGAAATTTCCAAGCATTCTTTTTTCTTTTTAAAAAATTTTTATACTGTGTCCCCCCTGCAATGGCTCTGCATGACCCCACTTTGGGAACCTCTGCCTTATTCTGAGAAAGAAATGCCCTTAAAATGGGTGTTTCAGAAGGACAATGGCCCCAAACACACCAGCAAGCGGGCAACATCCTGGTGCAGACCAAAAAGATTGATATCATGAAGTGGCCAGCCTAATCCTCGGACCTCAGTGTGAATGAGAATTTGTAAATGACCTCAACAATTCTGTTTTTGATGCAAAACCCAAGAATGCAGAAGATCTGTGTAGTCCAGTCAGCTTGGGCTGCAATTTCTGTTAGGGTCAAATGTTAGTTGACTTCATGCCCGACAGATGTAAAGCAGTGTCAGAAATAATGGTTATACAACTAAATATTAGTTCAGTGCTTAAAGAAAAGGCGAAATCCTCATTTTATTTTCAGTTTATACTGTAAATATTCCAGTTTGTAAATGAAAATGCAGACACTGATATTTTTTGAACAACCTCATATTCTTTTTCTTCATTGTCAGTTAAAAAAAATACAAAAGAAAAGACAAAATTGTTCATGTTTTCATTTGGGATTGAATGTGCATGGCTCCCAGTGCCTTTGCATATATGAAAATAAATCTATTAGGAACATGGAAGTTTTCCTCTGTTGTTTTAATAACCACTGTGGCAGTATGCAGGGGGTGACTGTAGCCCACGTGGTAGAGCAGGTCATCTGCAGGTTAAGGTTGGTGCTTCAATCCGAGTCTACATGCAAAATATCCTTGGGCAAGATACTAACCTCAATTTGCTCTCCAATGCGTCTTTAAGAGTGTAAATGTTAGAAAGCACTTAAGCATAGAAAAGGGTGCTTGTGTACATATACACGAACTGGGCAAGTTATATAGAGCACTTTGAGTACTCTATTTAAGAGTCAGGCCATTTGCATATGGAGAAAAAGTATGTGCATACAGTTATGTGCAAAATAAAAGCAGTGATCTTAAGATGGATTTGTATTGATTTTGTCAGAAAAAATGTAACTAGCAAATTATTTAATCACACAAATAGGAGAATGACAAAATAGAAAATATAATCATGTATTTATGATTGACGCATGAATCAGCTGAGAATGACTAAAACAGAATGACACTTAAAGAAAAGGAAAACAAAAATGTATCTCACCTGTGAGACATGGCAGAGAGACAGACAGCCAGCTCTCTGGTGATTCTCCACCTCCTGAGATCTTGCACTTGTAAAGTCCTTCATCAGACTTGGAAACTCTGTGGATGGTCAAGTTTCCTATTGAGCTGCTTCCTATGTGACGCCCATATTTATAGAAATCAGCTGTGAAGTTGGAGGAAAGCATCTTGTTTCTGCAGCGCAGAGTCACAGCTTCTCCCTCCATCACAGGAACAGCAGGAATCTCCAGGATCATAGAACCAGCTGAACAACAAGTAACTTAAATTTATAAAATGTTGAACTTGTATTTGTTTGTGACAAAATATTACTGCCTTCATTCAATCATACCAGTGACAGTGATGCTGATAATGTTGCTTCTCTGCCCTCCTGCTGTCCCACACCAGTATTCTCCACTGTCACGTGCATAAATAGGACGAATGGTGCACTTTGAACCTGTTGTTGTAGCTGCTGTTTTCTTGCTGGTTTTGTTGCATTGCTCTACTTCCTCTTTCATCTTATATAACACATGTCCAGGAGAAGGCTCCTCACAGTAAAAACTAACTGACTCATATTCAAAAAACTGGGATTTGTTTGGAACAATACGAAGAGAAACTGCATCTGGGGGGAAAAACAACAACAGGATGATAGCAAATGAAATGTGTATCACAAGTTTTGTGATGATTAAATGTATGACAGTAGGTTGTTTAAGAAAATCAAAAACATATATTTTTCCGTGGTCTACTTCTAAACTAATCACCTTCAGAGAACTGCTGTCGTAATTTGGTGGTATATCAACACAACTGATTTGCACTGAATTAAACTGTCTACTCCTTCAAACACAAAATAATAAGTTTGTATCAATGAGCAAACAGATGGTACTCACCAACTTTCTGATCATGTGTGCACAGGAGGATGATGACAGTCATCACTGATGAGACAAAAAATACAAAACAGTTAATAAAATGTTTGACTTTTCATATTTTTTGACTCATTTTGCCAAAATTTTATTTATCGTTACTTCTCTAAGGTCTCACCAAAAGGTTGTTCTACATGAATCATCATCACATTTGAACAACTTCATGAGACTTTGTTAAAGCTAATAGTTTAGTTTTAATGTATAAACTGAGGCAATACTCACGCAGTCTAAAGCAGAGGTCTCTGACCTCCATGATGTCTTGCTGCAGACTGACTATGTGGCGTATTTGAAACAATCTCCAATCTAAATAGTTTTCAGTGAAGCAGAGCTGCTGTTGTGGTAGGTCACCTGACACAAAAACAGCCTGATGCTGCTTTCAGTTCTATTTGTAGCCATTTAGAGTTCATCTTCTTTTTCTTGGTTTACAACACTGATAAGAAAAACAGACATTTCAGTGCAAACTAAGTCAGAGGTCATGTTTTTCACAAACTACCCACAGAGCCTCTTAATAGACAAGTGGCAGTACTGTGGGTACTTTGCACATGTTCATGAGGGTTATGCTATATAGGGTTATGGGAAATATGGCCAAAATGACAGATAAACTTTTCACACCACCTTAAAAAAAAGAGGTTTTGAAATGAATGCAGAGTGAATTAGACATTCAGCAAAATCAACAAGCAAAATTATGCAAGATGTGATGTTACTGGTTTTTATCACTGTATTTCTTATCATTGGCTGCATCATTTTTATACGTCATAACATTTACATTTGTGTGAGGACGAGTTAGTTGTTGTAGCTCTGATTTTTCCACAGGTAAGAAGTCCCACCATCACCACCAGCAACAGCAGAGCCACCATCAAAAAAATCAGCTGTCATGTTGGAGGAAATCATCATGTTTCTGCAGGAAAGAGTTACAGCTTCTTTCATCACAGGAACAGAGAGGCTCTTGTGATGATCACAGAACCACCTGAATCACATGCATTTGATATGTATTTGATATTAAATACATGTCAACTTTATCTCAGAATATTGTTTTCTTTCTGCAGCTGCACCAGTGATAACAAAATTCATAATGTTGCTTCTGTTTCCTCTCATGCTAAAATGTTGCTGGCTCATAGGCGTTTATCACAGGAACAGACAGACTCTAACTGAAGAACATGTGTTTCCGATATAGATCAGGTTAGACCAATGTTTAGTGAGAAACACTGATCAACTCCTCAATATGATCAGAATTTTAAAAGAATAAAATGCAGATATGGAGAATTAGAACATTTCTCGATTATTCCAAAGTTGCAAATTCTTTTTTCACATGTAAGAAAAGTTAATTTTAGGAGACACGTTTGGTTATTGTTGAAGGATAGGACCTCCTCCTGTAAACCCATTTTTTTAATTTCCATTTTCACCATCAACTTTTTTGTGGTGTATTTAGGTGTAGGTTTATACAACTAAATGTATTGTTTAGTATGGAGTAGAGATGGCACGATACCACTTTTTTATGTCCGATACCGATACCGTTATCGTAAATTTGGATATCTGCCGATACCGATATGAATCCGATATAGTGTGTTTTTCAATCAATAAAACTGTTTTTTTAATATCTTGCTGCATTTTGTATAAGTTCGTACTCAAGTTTAAAAAAAAAACCCACTAAAGCTATTCTGTTAAACCTGTATGTAAACAATACACTGCACCCAAAATATTTCATAGTTCAGCAACACTGATCAATCTAATAAACTTAAACCTGCTCCATCCTCCCTATTCTGGTATTTTAAAGAGTACTTAGCAGAAATATTAAACAACCTACCTAATAGGGTTGCAAACTCCCAGCAAAAAAAAATAGGGAACCACCCTCCGCTGCGTGATGCTTAATTGACGTAATCAACTTTAATTTAATGCACGTGTAAATAAATAAATAAATAAATAAATAAAAATGCACAGAAATCAATTATTTTTCTACAATAATTCAATTCAACATCTTTCTTCAACAGAATTGCAGACTGCATAGATGGTTCCCAAAGGAAAAAGTACTATAGGTTACTAGGGTATATTAGATTTAACAGTTACTATATACATTAATGGACTTCTATACATTTTACATCAGATTAAAACTTTGGGTGTAAGATTCAGATAATTATTTATTAAAAGCTAGACATTTTAAATGAGAATAAGAAAGAAAAGTATGTTTTTGTGCCCCCTTTTCCCTGTTAATGCCCTATCGGCCCCCCTGGCTAAACTTTGCTAGATCCCCCCACTTCATAATTGAAGTAGCAGCAGGAGAGAGAGAGAGAGAGAGAGGCAGTCGCTCCATATATCGGTTGTTAAGCTTAACGTGGGAATGCTTTACAAACATTCAGAGATGAACTTACACACTTGCTTTACTTCTCTCTGGGATCACTTCCTCGGAGATGAAATGCCGGTTTGGTAGCGAGGCTACAAATCCTCAACCAGACCGCTGACAGGTCTCGCACGCCACAGCCGCTCTATCACGTGACGCATACTGCTCCGAAGTTTTGTGAGGTGCTTTTTTGATATTTAATGGATCGGATTACATTTTTTATTTCTCTCCAATATCCGATCCAGTTATTTAGGTCAGTATCGGACTGATACCGATACGTAATATCGGATCGGTCCATCCCTAGTATCTAGTCTGCAATGGATATTGGAGGAAAAAAAGTTTTTAATTTAAGTCCATGCACTTTCAGGTCAGCACTGAGGCTTTGGAAGTAACCATAGCAGTGAAAGGGACACACCCGTTGGAGCGATTCATAGATTTTTATTTTGAGCTTGGCCTGAATTATGAAGACATTGTATAAGTAAGAGACATCTGAAGAGAGTTCTTAGTGTAAAGGGACACAGTCATCTCTGACCTGGCTTTGTAGTTTAGTCACAGGTAGATCAAACCACTAATTATTATGCTAACCACGTCTCTATGCTAACCTCCAAAAGAATAATCCAGAATAACAAATGCACCCCACCTCCTTCTGCCATCATGGGTCATCAAAATCTAATTTCCAAATAGATTAATTTCTCTATCTTAACAAATCATGTTTAATTCTTCAAAGTGATCTCTCCTTATTGAAATAATATATGTCCCCTCATTCTGCTCACCCAGACTTTTGTCACCTTTCCTCAAGGCTCTCCTAACTCCTCTTGCAAGTAAGCCATCAGTTCAGTTATACACACCTTCACCTAGGGCCATTTGCCAAAATCACACTAACCCCTCTTTGTCCTCCCTCCTCAGTGCTACCACCAAAAATGACCTGCTACGCCCCAGTTCACCTCCGTAGTCTACACTTTCACCCTCAGGTTGTCATGTCCACTCACCAAGTTGTTGCCACATTGTTATGCTTAATGACTTCTCTGTGTTTTACATCTAGCCAAATAAACGGTGTTAATAAATAAAAATAAATTATTTTCCTGCCTCTGCTCTGGGTTGCTTAACTTGGGTTCAGTTTTGGTACAGGCCTTTGGCCCGTTGTGACACCAACAATGCACTATCCATTCAGATCATATTGTTCAGGCTACATGTAAAGGCTTTCCCAATGATCTCCCTAGAAAAGAGTCATTTGCAATGTTATGATAAGCAACCTCATGTTTGAATGAATGATGAATGATTGTTATCAGGGTACCTCTCTAACCTTTTGAGAAAGGTTTGAGGTTTGGCTGTATTGAACAGATGTTGCTGTAGCATGAAACAAGATACCACTTACTATGTCTGGGTACTAGACCACACTTCAGTTAGAGACATTCTCATGCAGAGACATGCTCAGTTTCAGACCTTGGAGGGTTTTTTTCACTGCTGACCACAAGGTGAACACAATGAATGGTCAAACTGCAGCAGTTCTTTTCTTGTAGCAACATTTACACTTTTAAAAAGACCAACCAGATGGAACAAGTTTAAGTTCGCTTCTAAATAACAGACAGAAGCTATTGTTAGCATTTGAAATATACATGTACTGGTAACCATGTGGGTCTGCCTGTCAGCTCTATCTGACTACACACAAGCTATAACAATTTATAGACATGTATCAAACTCGACTGACAATAAGTAGCTTAATTACAAAAGCAATGCATCATAAATTTTTCACTTTCAGATGTGATTATGTCTTCAGTCAGCTCTCCGTAATATACATTGGAAGGCGAGAACAAAAATAAAGCTGTTTCCAAATGAAAAGGAATATCTTTGAAAAGAAACAGATTTATTATTGTTTTCTGTGCAAAAAGTATTAATTCCACATTTGTATTTTAGCGATATAGTTTTATACATGAGCTTTGGGGTGATTACAACTCACAAACTTTATATATTGCATTCACATGAAATAACATGTAAATGTCTATATAAGCAATACCAAATTTCTATATAATTGTCTTGAGTTTTTATATTACCCTTTGTATATTATCTGTTTGCAGAACATAAGACATCTTTAACCCCTGTCTGTGCTGGTTTCTGGCTCTGGTTTGTCAACAGGTGGAATTATAATAGTTGGTAGACAAAATCCTAACTTACTTAATTTATATTAGACTATTATAAATGACTTGAGAAATCAGTTGGTGATATTTCTCGTATGGCTTAATAATGGCACCATTAAAGTGGACATGAAACACAACATGTATAAAGGCTAATATACACCATGGAGCCTTGTCTTAAAAAAAGATGTAGATGTAACTATCTGTGAAGCTTTATTTATGAAATAAGTGCTTAACGTTTTTTGAGCATGTTTAGTGCCATCTTATGCCAGCTCAGAATGTGTAGGAGACTAGTAAGGGAACTAGTAACTCAGTGGAATATAAGGGCACTATATATTTCACTTTTGTACTGCCTATGGCCACAACAATGAATTTTAAGTTGAGAAACCTATTATACACTGTGTCTGTCTGTGTCTGTCTCTTTAGCTGTAAGTGGTTCGTTATTTTTGAGTAGCTGCACTGAAACAGCAAAATAAGATAAGATAAGATAAGATGACCTTTATTAGTCCCGATCCAGCTGATCGCCATAATTTTCGGGTTTGTAAAGGACTTTATAAATGAAGACTGTGTGGAGGTGAGCCTCTTTGAGTCACAGGACCAAGAAGGTGTAGTCTGACTTTTTTTTGTTTTTTTTCCATTGCACACATCAACCTATTTTCCCTGCGGAGATGCTAATGGGATTCCTGATTGGCAAGAAACATATCTTTGTGATCTCCAAAAGTTGAATCTGTTCATCTGGACGTAGCGTTTTGTGGGAGAAACGTTTTGTCACTCATCCAAGTGACTTCTTCAGTCTCAGCTGACTGCAGGTCAGATTTACTTTCCTGGATGATTGAGAATGCATCAAGACATATCTTTGTGATGTTTGTGGTGCGATGTGCATGTAGCAACCTGTTATCTTGTAAACTGTTTGCTTGTGCTTGGGAAAAGTTAATATTTTATTGTGTAAAAAAACCCTGATCGCATCAGCTGATTGTGCCGATTGGTACATCCGGCCAAACGAAGAAAGAGTTTCTGACTCCAGCTTGTCAGGCCGGTGAACCACCTCTCACCTGACTCCCCCACACTGTCCTTACCACATAAGCAGTAAGTGGTAAAGTGGACATTATACTCATGATTTCTTAACATAAAACTCATTGTTGCAGCCAGAGGCAGAACAAAAATTGATCCTGTTTAAACTTATTTATAAGCTTCCTTATATTCCACCAAGTTATTGGTTCTGTCACTAGTTAGCCAACATAAACTAGTATAAGTCTATTAGCTGCAACCACCCTGGTGACAACACATTCTGTACTGGCATGGGATGGTGCTAAACATTTTCTAAAAACTTGTTAAGCACTTACTTCTTAAATCAAGCTACACAGGCAGTGTTACATATCTGTTTCTGAGAGAAGGGCTTCGTGGTGTATATTAGCCTTTATACATTTCATGTCCAATTTAAAATAGCTTTTACTCACAGTGAATTTCACCTTGTAGCTGAGTTTCACCGAGGCCCAGGATGTTGTCATAATGTCACACTACTTTGTTTCCCCAGCAATTACATTAAAGGGTTGAGAATTTAGAATAGCTAGCGTCTGTGTCCAGCAATGACTTTTGAAAACCTTTTATTTACCACAAGGACACATCTGCACCATGCACCTACTAAAGCATTCCTGAAAGAACATCATGCAATTAATTGTCTGTTAAGGAAAACCATCATTTCATATCATTTACAGCAGCTATCAGAGAAATCTAGGAAATCTGCTTTTTTCGTAACTCAGTTCAAAAATGACTGCTTTCTCTTTTTTATATTTTCCTTTTGTAGGTGTGTTCTGTCAAATAGCAAAATTATGGGTTAGGCAGTTTTTTATTTTGTGGTTTTTGCATTTTGAAAATTATTAATAGTAATACTAAGTGTAATTTTTCCAACAGAATAGTATTTTATTCTATTTTATATAGTATGTTATTCTTTTATCTTATTCTATTCCATTGTTTTTCTTAATTTTTGCTGATGCAACTTTGCACTGTCCACTTTCTGCTGTGACATAACTAATTTCCCAGGTGTGGGACTACTAAAGGTTTATCTTATCTTATCTTATTATGTCAAATTTAATTTTGAAACTGAATGTATATGTCTGAAGTTGCACATCATGCACTATGTAACCATTCTGAGTTGTATTGGGAACCTCACAACCACCACCTTAGATAGAGTACATTTGTAAAAGAGAAGCGGTTTGTATTCTTTGTGTTTATTATTGGAAGCATAAGTTCAAGAATCTTAAATTATCACTAGAATTCTTCATATTTATAATTAACACATAAAGAAACAAAGAGACAGGCAATATCAACAAGAAAACTAAACCTGAATTCAAGTACATTATTTTATGATATTTTGAAAAACAAAACTTCCTAAAATACCTTTGTTCTTCCCGTTTCTTCATATATTAGTGAATGTTACTTTGCCTGCATTGACAATGCTTGTCTGTATGGAGGCTGAAAAATGCAATAAAGAGCCACAAACATTAAACTCCAAATAGTTTTCAGAGAAGCAGAGCCGCTGTTGTGGTAGGTCAAATGTCAGTGATTTAGATCATTATCAGAAAGATTGACGAAGCCTTCAAGACTATTTGTAGCCATTTAAGCTACGTCCACACGTACACAGGTATTTTTGAAAACAGAGACTTTCCTTTGTTGTTTTTTAAAAAAAATGTGCAGTTTCGAAAAAATGTCTCCGTCCACATGTAAATGCCAAAAACGAAGTCAAACGCTGTCAAAAACATGCTAAATCCTAATCGTGTAGAAATGTTGGCCAATCAGGAGTCTAGAAGCCTGTGCGGGAAAGAGTAGGGTTTTGTACCCTCACAAAACCTTAAGTACTTCTGAAAAGTCTCTGTGTTTTTCTGAAAAGGCAGCTAATTATGTGTTACTTTTCAAGTGCCTTCATCAAATGTTAATAACCAAAAACACTATTTTGGCTGGTGTAGACTGCCAACTTAGGAATGAACAAAATGCCATACAGCATACATAAATTTAATTTAAAAAAAAAAAAAGGATTATTCAAACCGATGTCGGGATTTGGGGAGTGAGAGCTACGTCCGAAGTTCACTCTGAAGCCTCTGTCTTTGTAAATGGAGGGACTGTGTGTGTATATGTATGTAAAAACTGCAGCTAGTCAGATTTAAAGCAACAGTATTTTTTTATTGTAGAAATTTATCTGATGTGAACAATAACGTTGCGCACAGCGTGACGTCATCCTGTTATCTCAGTAAACACAACAGTTTTAAACAAAAGCTGTAAGCATGTTTGTGGACATGGGAAAAATAGCAGAAATGACATCACCAATGCTCACTCAGCTTCCCCTTTCACATAGTTCGACCAAACAAATGTACAGACTATTAGTTACAGTTGATGCCTGTTAGTTTGAGGCCATCAGTTTGTTGGGGGTTTTTTTAAAAAGTTTTTTTTAGTATGATTAAATGTTAAAACAATCAAATAGGTCATTTCTGTTTTATTATATGATAACAATACTGACACACTGTTTGTGTTCCAAAGTCCACCACAAAGTTGTGGACTTTGCAGATGTTTGCAGATATTTGCTTCTTTTTTTTTTTATCCGCAAATGCATCACAGTCTTTTATACAGAAGTAGCAGTGGTGTGGGTACTTCAGAGGTTATCGAGTTATGGTGGGATTTTACAGGCATGATATTTAAATTTTTTTTCTAAAATGTCTATTTCTTAAAACTTTCTATTGTCTGTTTGTGCTACTCATATGATGCACTGTTTCCAGTATGGGTAAACAATTAGTTGTTCTGATTTTCCCACAGTGAAGAAGTCCCACCAGCAGCAGCAGAAGAACCAACATCATGATGGTGAACACGGTCCGTAAGATGAGGTAAATATGACATCCAGCCTCTGAGGAGGGGTCTGTCTCAGTTCCTGTGTGATTGCCTGCATAGATGATAAGAATTAATTAGCTGTGTTCATCTTGGTTAATTATTCAATTAGTTACTTAATTAATTAATATCTACATTTCATACAGGCACAGGGCTCAACAATTGCCAGAACCTGCAGTTCCTCTATTGCCCACTTGAGTTGTTCAAAGGTGAACAAACCCCCACAGACTGCCAAACTGTTCAAATGCCCAACGATTGGCCAACAAAAGAAATATGTTTACGGGCTTGAATAAAAACATTGTTTCTAGCTTTCTTTAGGATTTCATTCTCATGGTGAGATCAACCCTGGTTATCTTATGTATTCTCATAACTGAATCCACAGGCGAGAGGGGGATGTAATCATGTTTTTAGCCTGTTTGGTGTTTACTATCCATGACAGAATTGTGGTGTTTTTGGTGGTTTTTTGTATCTGATCTGAAGAGAAAATTGTGTAAATGACAAAAAATATAGTGAATTCTTTTGAAATTAAAGAGTGTGTTTAGTGATACAGCTGTAATACTACTGGCATTAAAAAAGGGGAAAAAAGTTATGACTTCCTCAGTGTCTCACCTGTGGCATTCAGCCAGCTCTGTGGTGATTCCCCAGCTCCTGAAATCCTGCACTTGTAAAGTCCTTCATCAGATTTTGAAACTTTGTGGATGGTCATGATTTCTCTGGAGATGCTCCTGATGTGGAGTCCATCTTTGTAGAAATCAGTGATGAAGGTGGAGGAAGTTGTCTTGTTTCTGCAGCTCAGAGTCACATTTTCTCCCACCAACATAGGAACAGCAGGACTCTCTAAGATTACAGAACCATCTCAAAACAAGTGATGTAAAATAATAACATGTTGTATTTGATCATGACAACATATTTCTGCCTATACTGAAACATACCAGTGAAGCTGCTTGTTGCCCCTCCTCTAGTCTCACACCAGTAGTGATGGGTCGGCCGCGAACGAAACAGCTCTTAGAACTGGCTCTTTGAAGTGAACGATGGGAGCTGCGTTTTTCTTTTTCTTTTTCTCACCCTCTCTATCTCACTTTTTTTCGCTTTATGCTGCACGTGATTGGTCAATATGTGTTTGTGCCTCATGTTTGCGCTGAACAGAGGGGGGAGGGGTTGTAGTTACACTCGCAGCAGCAGTAGTACACAAACAGAGGAGGAGGGAGAGAGAGAAAGAGAGCCAGGGGCAACAACAAGAGACAACATGGTCACATTAGAAAGGTATAGTAATGAAAATGAGTGACACCAAGAAAAGAAGCAAAATCTGAAACCATTTCAATTTTATTGACAATACATAGGCAGAGTGTAGAGTCTGCAAGAAAACCCAAAACAAAACAAAACTACACTCTTTCATAAACCCCTATATCCTTCAGAAACCCCACAAAATCCCTTATCTGTGCCCTACTATCCTCCAACACACTCTTCAGAGTAAACTCCCTAACTCCCAACTTCTTCATTCTATCCTGCAGAACTTTCCTCTCCACATCATAACCCTTGCACCGCAGTATTACATGCTCTACCGTCTCCTCCTCCTCCTGGCAGACTCCACAAAGCCCCGTCTCATGTTCCCCTACCATCTCTAGTGTTTTATGTAATGTACAATGTCCCAGTCTAAGCCTGGTAATGACCACCTCTTCTCTCCTATTACCCCTAAGCACCCTAAGCCCTGTCACCTCTTTCTTAATATGATACAATTGCCTGCCCTTACTCCCAGAATCTCACCGCTTCTGCCACTCCTTAACAACCTGCCTCCAAACAATACCTTTTGCTTCAGATTTGCTGCTTTTAATTTCCATCTCAATCCTACTTTTATTCAAAGCTCCTTTAGCCAATCTATCCACTTTTTCATTTCCACTGATTCCTACATGAGCAGGCACCCAAAGAAAGTGAACACTGCTGCCACTACTCCTTAAAGTCTCCAGGATATTATACAGCATATCCTGCCTTGTCTTTGAACAAAATGATTGTAGACTTGAAAGAACAGATGCCGAGTCAGAACATACTACCACTTGACTGATCTTTGAATACTGTATCCATTTCAACGCTACCTAAATTGCTGCCATCTCAACCGTGTACACTGCCAGTCCATCCGAAGTGCGTCTGTTCATTCCAATATTTTTAGATGGGACCGCTATTCCAAACCCCATAATTCCATTGTCCGGATTTTAAGCACCATCTGTGAACACATGAATACACTCGGTATTCATTCAACCTGTGAAATTGGAATGCTGAAACAAGATCCACTCTTCCTTTCAATTTTCTCTTCATATCCAGCAAGTACCAGTCCACAGAAGGGGTCTCCAATAACTATGGAGGAACCATAGTTACTGGAAAGACTTTGGCCACTGTGGCATGGAGGTACAAGAATAAACCAATTTACACATCATAGTCATAAGAATACTGTAACAAGTGTTACCTGGCAGTTTGCCGCTTTCTGCCAGGTGATTGGCAGAGGAGCTTTGAAAAGGTAGTGGGTGTGTGGGATGAGGTCAGCGCTCTTCTATGGGAAATTCCAGAGGCGATTAACTCACTCTGGTGCGAGTGGGTATATTGCTTGGTAAGAGACTTTTGCCATTTTTGGATAATTTATTATTGTAGGTGCCCATTTTTTAATTCATGTTGTTGGACTTTATTAGTGTGGCCACAACTTTTAATGGAAGAACTGATCAAGCTCTAGATCGACTGGGCGCGGGGAAATCGATCAATATTGTAGGTATATTAGGGAACTTGTTTTAGAGCCGTGATTTTGAAATAGCTTAATCAAACAGATATTTAATTGGGGTAACATTTTAATCGTTAACTTTGTTTGTGTTTTGCAGCTGTTATTGTGCTGTTTCCGCTGCTGTACAGAACCTGTGATGTCCAGACAGTATCCCCCTTGTGTTCTGCTGTGAAAACTTTTGCACTTTTGCAGGGATTAACATAGTTGCCATGGTTTCCTCTCTTCTCTTATTTGTTGTGTGTGATCAGGACAATTCTGGAGAAGATGGGCCTGCAGGGGAAAGTCACCCTATTGAAGGCCAGAGAGAAATAGGATAACCTAAAGAAATACAAAGTACGTATGTGTGTTATCAAGAAGATAATTCTTAAGAACACAAGTTAATAAATGTGCAATTACTAAGATCTGTGTTGTTTTTTTGTTTTTGTTTTTTTTGTCTGCTGTCATTTTTTGATTTCCTCTGCCTTTAGGATTGCAAGTAACCAGGGTCAGGAGAGGGAGTCAATGGGTGACCAAAACAAAAGCTATGAGGAGAAAGAGGAAAAGAGACAGGGATGATGAGCTGCTCATCATCAGAGAGGACATGAGGCAGCAAAGAGAGGCTGAGGAGAGGAGAGCAGGGAGAGGATGGACAGACTGCTTTCAATTTGTGAAAGATCAGTTCTAAAATGGGAAATGTATTTATTTGAATGTATTTTTTACATTGTTATATGTTTTGTTAGTTTAAAAGTTTTATGTTATTAATAAACTGATTACAACAAACAGTAATTGTCACTGAACTCATTTTATTTACAGGTATTTGTAACATATCTGAACATAACGCTAACTTTGAACAATTTTACATGGATATTTATTTGATGACAATAAAATAAATGACAATAACAGTTAAACAACAATATTTAAAGAAAGAAAAACAATATTTACAGTTGTTCACACAGGATTAACCTGAGTGACCTGTTCCTGGACCGTTTCTTTAACAGCTGTAGTAGATTACAGGAAGTCTCTGGCAGTGTTGCTGAATCTGCCGAAACAAGATCAGACATGCATGGGGTGCTGCAACTGAGACCTGCGGTTTGTCTTTTCTGGTTGGCGAGTGGAGAATCACACAGGGTGGTCTGCAAAGAGCTTTAGGATGCTTCCTCCCACTGTCCACTGCATCGTCCATCCACAGGGTTTGCAGGGCTGGCTCACTCATGGCTGCCACACCACTAAGATGTTTTCAGAAATATGCAAGCAGGAGATGGTGGATGCGATATTACTACTAGTATAATACTTGTTTTGCTTCCCCTGTCTCATTAGCCCTGATTTGCCCCAGCTGTGTTTCCCTTCTGTCTCTCATTCACTGATTGCTCCCTCTGTGTATTTAAGCCTTGTGTTTTCCTCTGTCCATGTTATGATCATACCCTCATTCCCTGCTCTGTGTTCCATCTGCCTGCTTAGTTTTTTGTATTCTCAGTTTAGCTGGTTCTGTTTTGCCATCTAGCAATAAATCTAAGTTTGAGTTTACTTTCCGCCTCCGAGGGTCTGCACAGTGGATCCTCCTTACACTACTCCTGCCTGCACACAGCCTTTACATGACACTTTGAGGCTATATTTTTTTAGTAACTACATGGATATTAAAAATCACCCACAAAAATTATTTTATCTGAGCTGAGCACTAAATCAGATGAGAAAAGAGAAATCACATAGAAACTGAGTAAAGCCCAGGAGACACAATTCAAATTCAAATGCCTGATGCTTAGCTTTGTTCAGCATAGGCCAAGGCTAAGCATTAGGCTTTGAAATGAATTAAAACATCAGAATGCAAACCAACACCAGAAAGCAGTGTGGCAATCTGCTTCAGATGGAAACTCAAACATCTCACACTTTGGTCTTTCTTTTTGTTGAAAACCAAACCACAGAACAAATCCCGCTGTGAGACTGGCCTTATGCATATGTGGCTTATAAAAAAAAGCAAAATAAAAAAGAAACAGCCAGAGACACGAAACTTTCGTCCTTAAGAGTGCATGCAAACCACAATGCACTACCCCTCACTCTACATGTAAAGACACTTCAAAGATAACATGGACACCAGTGAGGCACTGCAACATAAAATTCTTCTTGTCGTTCTTATTATTATTTAAAGTAAGTTCGCTTTGTTAGAAAATGGTTGAAGTTTGGTTTGCACTTACATTTAAAATCTCTCAAAATACGACCTACTGTGACTTATTGAGGCGAAACCCAGAGGAGCTGAACACTGTAACCCAAGAACTAAATGAAATGATCTTCTTTGTTACCATAGAGTCACCAACACTAACTCAGCTCCTGACTTCTGCTCTGACACAGTTAAACCAAATCAGTGTAGAAAGTCAGATCATTATCTGTGGCTTTGCTGAGCTGTAGCTGTTGCTGCAGCATGAAATAAGACACCACTTATTTGTCCTAGATACTAGACCACATTTCAGTTAAAGACATGCTCAGTATCAAACTTTGCAGGTGTATTTCACTGATGACCACAAACCTGGTGCATATGTTTTCGAAAATAAGAGAGAGGCGACACTTTCAGATTAGCAGTTGACCACATTCATGTACTTGAATTGTTTATGAGCAAGTGCACATGCTTTACATTTAACTTTGAAATAACAGAGATAATGTTTTTATTACCATTTGAACTATAACAATAATAGACATGCACACCAAAAACCGATGCCAATGTATTACTTACTAATCAATTACAAAAACAATATGTGTTGGGTATAATGCATTATAAAGTATTCACATTGCCATAACCACATTCAATTTTTCAGTGTTTAGTTATGTAACACAATGCTGTACTAAAATCATTAATTACATAAAAATTAAATTATGTGACATTTTACTGTGTGTTTCATTTTTTGGCAATTTTACAGAGTAAAGAGAAAGTTACATAATAAGTATTGGGCAAATTAATTTCTCCAGAGTAATGAAATAACATGTTGAACTACTTTTAAGAAAAGTAACAAGTAATGTGTAATAGAATTATTTGTTTGACTAACAACTCCAACATTGCTGAAAAATCTGGGATACCTCATTTTTTTTTCTCTATTAAATGTCATTATGTCTTCAGTCAGCTCTCTTTCTGCAACCTGTAAGATATACAGGAACCTTCCCCCCAAAAAAGGCAGAAAACAAAAACAAAAAATGTCAAAACATGATGGCAACCATTTGCTTTTGTACACATTACACACCAATAATAACTTCTTTTCGTAGCTCCCAAAAAAGTATGAAAATTTTAATCATGAAACATTAGCTCTCCTATCATGACTTGTCTTTTATATTTACTACCCATCACATATGATCAGAATGGAGCACATAAGGCATCAATAATTACAAGTAGTCTCACCTTTGGGCTGAGTGTCACCCAGGTCTAACGTGTAGTAATTGGCTGTAGAATATAAAATATCTTCATCTGATGGAGAAACACAGTCAGAATGAGAGGAAATATGTAACATCACTGATAATGACCTTGTATTACTGCAGGGTCTTTACCTTACAATATACAGTGGCAGCTATTGTTGTGATATGTGCCTCATAGTTCTGTAATATCAGCTGCTCTTAACAATTTTTTTTCTTTTTCATTTATATTTTATTACTTTGTCATTGTGCTCGGCTAAAATATTATTTCCTGGCTCATGTTCAACATGTGAAACAGAGCAAAAATCTCAGATTCTGTCTTTCTTTGACTTCTCTCTTTTATTACTTTGTCTGGACGTGGTTGTCAAATCTCATAATTTATAATTGTATTCTGGTTTTTCTTTTCTTACAGACTAATGCATCCTGAGACAATTATAAAGATGATTAATTATGTAGTATTATTAGTCCAATGTACTGCTTCTTTGACAGACATACATACATACATACATACATACATACATACATACATACATACATACATACACTTTTGAAAGTTATCCATACAATATAATTATGTTATTTTCTTTACCTCTGTCCCAGTAACCTTTGCCAAAGTAATACAGTCCCACTATCCCCACCAACAGAGCAGTCAGTAAAATGATGGCAATGATCCATGGTGATGCAGCAGAGAAGAAATCTCTCCCTTCTTGGCGACTGTCTGCGTTAGTTGTGGAATTTACATTTTGAGAATGTAAACAATGGTTAAAATAATACTAAAAATATGAAGTAATAGAAAAAAATTAACCATCCAAATCCATTAAAATAAGTATTTCCAGTTACACTACAATGTTCTAAATGGCCAGGGAAGATTTAGTTATCTAAATCTACAAACAACAGTTTTACTAAAAAGAACATCAGCAGTAATCAATATGGCATATACTTATCTTAAAACATCTCAGTGTCTCACCTGTGACTTGCAGCCAGCTCTCTGGTGATTCTCCAGCTCCTGAGATGCTACACTTGTAAAGTGCTTCATCTGACTTGGAAACTTCCCGGATGGTCATGCTTCCTGTGGAGCTTCTATGGATAAGACGTCCATTTTTATAGAAATCAGCGGGCAAGTTGGTGGAAGCAGTTTTGTTTCTGCAGCTCAGAGTCACCGTTTCTTCCATTAACACAGGAACAGCAGGACTCTCCAGGATCACAGAACCATCTGAAACAGCATGCATTTGTTATTTATTATATATACATTTTAAATTAAATGACTCATTAAATATTCTTTCTGCAAACGTACCAGTGACAGACATATTAATTCTGTTGCTTCTTGTCCCTCCTCCAGTCTCATACCAGTACTCTCCACTGTTGTCTGTATAAACTGTTTTAATCATGCAGGATGATCCTGTTGGTGTTGTCTCATTACTTATGTTACATGATTTTATTTTCCCTTTGAATTTATGCACAACTTCACAATAATTGACTCCTTCACAGTGAAATGTTACTGTTTCATATTCAAAGAACTGCAATCTGTTTGGAACAATACGAAGAGAAATTGCATCTGAAACAGAGAAAAAGGAAAACTTTAGTTTAAAGTTTTACTACAAAAAATGCTGTTCTATACTTAAGGTGTCTGGTGATCAACCTGTCACCTGACTCCAACAGGCTCTCCTCTACACAGTCATTTAAAAAAATGCTTTGCTTTGAACATTACGGCTAACAAATGGATTTTCCTGTTTCAATGCAGCTACTGAAATAATGAAGAGTCCATTACTGCTAAAGAGACAGAGTGAAAATAGACAGTTTCTTAATGTAAAACTCATTGTTGCAGCCAGGAATGAACGGAAGTCGAACTGAGTTTTTTTTTTAGTGTTGCTATTTTCTTCTGAGTTTTCAATTCTGTCCCTATTAGCAGCAACCGGTCGACCAACCACATGAGGTCACATTCCATACTGACGGAAGATGACACTAAACATGTTTTTTGAATTTTGACTTGATCCACTTATTTTTTTTTAATCTAGTCGACAGTGTTACATCTACTAAAAAGAACATGGGCAGTAATTCATATGGCATCTATATCTCAGTGTCTCACCTGTGACTTGCAGCCAGCTCTCTGGTGATTCTCCAACTCCTGAGATGCTACACTTGTAAAGTCCTTCGTCTGACTTGGAAACTCTGTGGATGGTCATGTTTCCTGTGGAGCTACCAATTATGTGACGTCCATCTTTATAGAAATCAGCTTTGAAGTTGAAGGATGCAATTTTGTTTCTGCAGCTCAGAGTCAGAGTTTCTTCCATTAACACAGGAACAGCAGGACTCTCCAGGATCACAGGACCATCTGAAACAACAAGCATTTAATATTTATTTAATATTAACTTAAAATGATTCATTAAAATGAATAATTAAATATTAAATATTATTTCTGCAAAAGTACCAGTGACAGAGATGTTGATGCTGTTGCTTCTCGTCCCTCCTTCAGTTTCATACCAGTACTCTCCACTGTCGTCTGTATAAGCAGTTTTAATCTTGCAGGATGATCCTGTTGGTGTTCTCTTGTTTGTTTTGTTACATGATTTTATTTTCCCTTTTAATTTATGCACAACTTCACAATAATCAACTCCTTCACAGTAAAATGTTACTGCATCATATTCAAAGAACTGCAATCTGTTTGGATAAATACGAAGAGAAATTGCATCTGAAACAAAGAAAAAGGAAAGCTTTAAAGTTTTACTACTGAAACTGGTGTTCTAGACTTAAGCAAAGAAAGAATAAAAAGAGTAAATTAAAAAACCTGCATCACAATTCCTGTGATGATGAATCAAGAACAGAGAGCAGAAGAGGTTCACAAAAGAACAAGTTGTGCTGCTTCCTACTTTTTTGACTAAATTGCTGTCTCCTCTGAAATGTTTAATATTTTTCACATAGATGAGCAAACAGCTGGTACTCACTGACTTTCTGATCCTGTACACCCATCAGAGTCATGATGGTCATCACTGAAGAGAGATAAAGATTTACTAAGATACCTGTTGAATCCTACTACTAATAAATTCATTGTCACAAAAATGTTTTTGTCTTAAAGTAAAAAGAAACAAAAAACAAAGTCATGTGTTTTTACAGAATTATTAACTTAGCGTTTGTAGTAATGTGGAAATAGAGAAAGTACTCACACAGTATGATGCAGAAAGCTCTGATCTCCATGTCTCCTTGCCGCAGACTGAAGACTGACGTATAAAATCAGTTAGCAGAGGGCATCTACTAGAACAATTTTAATATTAATTGAATATTTTTATGACTTTATGCAATGACACAATATAATTTTACAGTTTCCAAAGAAGCTCAGTTGCTTTTGTGTTAAGCCAACCCTCACTGTTTCAGTTCACTGTCAGTGGGTGGAACAAAAAACCAGTTCAGACTAATGCTGTGTTTGATGCAGCTTGTAGACTGCTTCATGTTTCCTGTGCACAGTTTGGTGAACTGTGCTGAGATATGTCACAGAAGTAATGAACATTTGAAACATCTTTCAACGGTACTCAGCCCACTCAAGGAATTACCAAAGTCATTGAAGCTATTTTTCATCACAGGATAGTTAATATTGCTATAGATAAATAAATGCAATTCTGTTATTCACACATAGTTCAGGTTTACATTAATACAAGTCACACCTCCATTCAGGTATACTCAAAAAATGTTAGAGAGAGTGTGATGGTAAGCCACACATGGTAAGACTCACACCAGTAGTTCGTGTCACTACTCGTCCAATATATTATTTCATTATTAAATTAGCTCATTTTTCCATCACACCTTGCAATGTTTATATGAAGTGCACACATATCAATGCTGCAAGGTTAAATTATATTTTATGTTGTATTAATACCGATTTTTTTTGGTTTGAGATACCTGGTGGTTTGGCTTTGTTTTACTGGTTGCCAAAAGGTGTGGTAAAGGGTTGATTTGGGATTTGAAGTTCTCCTGAGAGCCTCAGTGGACTGAACCACATGCTTCATTGCCTGGAAGGTGTTTAGAGTTTATTTCATTGTTTTGTGTTGGTTGGTTATGTGGCAGTCATTTTGTCTTCTCTTCGTGTGTTATATAGTTTAGCTAAACCAGTAATAAAGTTCCCTGATATGTCAATTCAAGAGGTCAGTTTGGCTCTTGTATGTTTGAGATTTGTTTGTTGTTATTTTGAGTTTAGTTTATTGAGTTGACCTCTTTTATTTGTCTGTCCAAGCTTTGGATTTGTTAATCATTTTTTCACATTTGTGGGTAAATAAAAACTTTAATTTTTGAACTAAACACCTGTGTGCTCTATGCTGCTTTACTACTTGGTCCCTGACACAGAGCATCTATGCATGTTGAATGAGCACCACATCACAACAGCTAAACCATATCCTGTTATTCATTATCATTATGTAACCAAAACTCGCTGAGCGTTTGACTTTTGCTTTCACTCAGTTTTGACCAAACAAATGGAAAAAGGCACTTAATTTTCTTTGGCTTTGTTAAACAGCTTCTGCTGCAGCATGAAACAAGACGTCACTTATTATGTCTGGGTACTCGACCACAATTCAGCCAAAGACATGTTCAGTCTCAAACAGGTTTACTTCATTGCTGAACACAAACTTGGTTCTTCTATTTTGGGAAAGTAATATGACACCTTCTGAGCACTGGTTGACCACACTGAGTGCATTTGAAAGCTGCAGGAGCTCTTTTCTTGTAAAAGCATTCATATATGTATACAAGGACAAAGCAAATGAAACTGAAAGCAGATGATTAACTACACATGAAATACAATTAATTATACACAAGCACATCAAATCCAGCTGCACTGCTTTTAAATTGGAACAACTGTATTTAATTGGGTTACTACATTTAATTACATTAACCAGTCAATCTAAATCTCCACACTTATCTAAGGTTATGAGCTTTGGGTAGTGACTGAAAACAATAGATCAAGGATGTAACAGCTGTTGAAATGCTAGTGTTTCACCACCAGGCAGAGCTCTTGTAATGCTAATGCCATTAATGCATTTTATTTTTTATGTTTTTATTTTTATGTTTAACATGTTTAAAATGTTCCTATTTGTATACGGGATTAGTATACTGTTAATTTGACACATGCAAAATAATTGATTTAAGTAAGTTTAAGGTAAGGGCAGAGGTCACTTCTGTTTAGAAAAAAGGTCAGAGAAGCTGCTCATGGTGACTGTCTAACCGTGTGATTATCAAGCTAAGGAAGAAATAATAAGTCCTTAGTTTCCAAATACACTGGTTTGTCCACTGGTGTGTTTGTTTATATTTTGGGAATTTTATATTGTCATGTGTTTTAATGTTGAACTATAATGTATTGGACTACTGTGTGCACCATTTGTACGGTGTACCTGTGTATGTTAAGAGGAGCACAGTAAAAAGCAGTAAAAAAGAACTCTTGTGTCTCTCGTGTATGTGTACAAGCCGGCATAAAGGATATAAATGACGGAAATGAGCGTTCTCTGAAAGGTGGCTGACCTCTGCCTTAGAGAGGGAGAGGTCAGACTAGAGTCAAAGCAGGTTAGGTGGTTTGGGGATGTGATAAGGATGCCTCCTGGGTGAGGTGTTCCTGGCATTTCTGACAGACCCAGTTGGGGCAGACCCAGTACATGCTGGAGAGATTATATCTCTTGGCTAGTCTGGGAACGCCTTGGTGTTCCTCTGGACAAGCAGGAGGAGGTGGCTGGGAGGTCTGGCCTTGTCTGTTTAGAATGCTGCAACTTTGCCCTGAGTAAGTGGGAAAAGATGGATGGAAATTTCACCACATTAACTTTAATGAAGAAATAAATGCCTTTGATGAAGATACTTCATCTGATCCAGCCCTAACTATATGCCATTGCAAAAAGGTTTAAAGTTTTAAGCTAAAAAGTCTGAAGCTTAATCTTAAAGTAGAGATAGTGTATGCCCCACAAAAGAGGAGCCTGAAAATTGAAGGCTCTGCCTCCCATTGTACTTTTGATTCACTAAAATAAAATAGGTCCTGCTTATTTAAGACCTTGTATGTTAGGAGCAGAATTTTGAATTCAATTCTGGATTTAACAGGAAGCCAATGAAGGGAAGCCAATACAGGAGAAATATGCTTTCTTTCTACTCCCTGTCAGGACTCTTGCTGCAGCATTTTGAATTAACTTGGATCAACTTATGTAAAACATTATAATAAGAGAATCCCTCACAGTAAAACGTTATTGGCTCATAATCAAAGAACTGTGATCTGTTTTGAAAAACACAAAGAAAAACTGCATCTGAGTCAAAATAAAGATTCACTTTAGTTTTTTTGTTTTTGTTTTAATAACTGAAATGGGAGAGCAAACTAAATGAAATCACAGGGTAAAATAATAAATCTCAAATTGCATGAAATGATGTTCATGCAGTTTAACTAGCCAGTACTTACCAACTCTCTGATCGTGTGCACAACAGGATCATCACACTCATCACTGAAAAGACAAAAAAGTGCTAAACTTTAAAGCTACTGATAAATGTATTTGTTATTTGGCATTTTGTTATGGTTCCTCAACATGAAACTTTTTAAAAAAAAAACACAGCAATTTAAAAACTTTACTAACTTAAAGAGATTCCTTATATTTTAGTTTTAATCTGGGAATGAAGAAAGTACTCGGAGTAACTAGACTCCCACAACTCAACTCTCAGGTAACCTAATCAAAAGTTTCTTTATCAGGTCTAAATCTAAATCACTGTCTAATTAGTTTCACAGACAAATCTCTAGTCTCTCAGAAGGCTCAGATCTCTAAAACTCTCTCAGCTCTCCAGTAGAATTGCAGGTGCATATTAAGCAGGCTGACTCCTGAAGTAGCCCATCTGGCTCAGTTGGATGTCACACTTTGCCTCTCCTAAGTGTGAAATGGATACGAAGTTGCAGTACCAGCAGGAGGAGATTATATGTTTAAAACCAACACGTTCTTACTTACTAAGGGTGGTATGAATTACATTTCAGGCTCATTCTATATCAGAATATTATTAACCTAGATGTAAATGTGTTAGGAGTGTCTCTTAAATGTTTATTTTCATGTTGGCTTGAAATAAAATATTGCCCGTTGCTGGTACTGCAACTTCCTTACAAAGTGTGACAACGAGACAGTGGACCAGCATGTCTATTACATGATTTGCTGTGATATTAAGTTGCTCAGGCAGCAGATCTGGGATGTGGAAACACATGACAGTGGTGGTGTTTGCAGCATCTGATCAGTCACAAAGGCAGTGTTCTTCCACTCAAGAAATATCAGAGACATGATCGGATGGTGAGGTGGAAATTGTTTAAGTTTATTGCAAATCAAAGCAACATTAATTTTGTAGCTAGAACAGGTACACTTGCTGTGCCTTCTATGTTCTAGTAGCTAAAATAGCACTAAAGTAAAAGAGACGATGCAATGGATTAGAATCAAGTATACTATATAGGCTAGTATTATATTTTTCTAAATCACAAAATTAATACACAAACAAAAAAAACCCACAGTTTTAAGTTCCTTAAGTGATTTTGGCAATTTACACTGGTAAACTGAACCATCTTTGTAGTACAGAAATGCTCGAGGAGAACCCTGAAGTTACACAGATAAGTCAAACTCCTGTTGTACAGTCTGAGTCAGCTTGAAGGTGAATGGACACACCCACTTTAGAGGAGGAATGCAAATACACTTGATAGACAAAGGCAGATCTGCGCCTGGAGGACAAGGAGGGCCATAACAACAACAGGATACAAATGATGGAAAATTAATGCTTCCAGTGGGTCCCTTTGCATTGATGGCAGTATGTGTTCATTTCAAACCATCTCTGCCACCTGCAGTAAATCATGAACTTGGCAGCATTCACTTTCGTCAGGCAGAAAAACACTACATGCTTGTTGACCCTGAGTACAATTTTGACTATGATGAAGAATAATAAAAAATAAAGAATAATAACCATCTCATCTTATCTTTAGGAACAGCTGCAAATATATCAATCATGTTTTTTTAAGCTTTTTATTTTTTATTTATTTTTATTTTATTTTTAGCTCTTTATTTTTTTATCAATATTCAGCACATCGGCATATTAAAGTGTAGCAAGGCAGCCACTGCTAAAATTTTGCAGATCCAATTCCATTATAAATATCCCTTATCCATTTTCTTATCGATTCTCATTGGCTCCACTTTGACAGTCACCACCATCACTAAGCAGCATGTGGAAGACATTACATTTGCAAATGAGTTACCTGCTGTATGGTTAGATGGCTGTGTATGCTGGAGGTATTTCACATCTTTTTGGAGCTATTACTCAGAAAAATGTAATATTACACATTTAAAACACTTTTCTTAAAAGCAATGTGGTGCATTAGTGAATATAATATGCATTTGTCTGTAAAATAACCTGAAACATACTGTCTCATAATTACTATTTAACAATATAAACTTATAGGCTACAGTCCTACACACCAACACAAATCCCTATCCTAATGAGGACACACATATGATATTTGTCTTTGGTATTTAGTTATGAACACAAAGCCAGCAGTACAAAGCAAAGATGAAAACCAGCACAAAGTGATCACCACAATCTTTCTGTTTCAGAACCAAGAACAAGTGGAAATGGAAACTGGAGCCAGGCGGCCCATCCATTCTTTACTTGCTTAAGTTCACAGTCTGGCTGCTGGACTAGGGTAGGCATTCACTCAGCTTTAGTATCACTTTTATTTCTTGGCTAGCTAAGCATTGCATGCTGTCTGTATAGATTGTTGCAAAGAACCAAGTTATGTTAACATACTGCTTAATGCAGTTTTTTTGTCCAGTTTGCACTTCACCATTACGCTACTTATAATAGTAGTAAAAAGTGTCACTATTTTTCTCTCTGGGATATGAACTAAAATCAGCTGATTGTAGTGCAAGTGCAAGTTGAACTGATAAATGGGATCAGTAAGTAAACAAGGCATAGGAATACTGTTCTTTATTCCAATCTATGTAGCAGTCAGTGGGGTGACCTTGGGAAAGATCCTAATGCTTGACTTGGTCTGTGTTCATCAGAGTATGAATGTTAGATACAAAAACAGTGTTTGTGTGAATGGCTGGAAATAAAATAGAACCAGAATTATAATATTTTAATAATCCCTATGTGGGTTACAGTTGCTCCAAGACATTAACAGTAACAGAGTGAACTAATTCAATATTGCAATACATTAGAAAGTTTACAAAATATAGCTTCAATATATACAAATAGCTCAATTATAGACACAAAAATATTACAGAGGTTCATATTAGGCCAACGTATCACCATCATCCAGGTACATGGTTATAATACTCCAAATGTTGCTTAAATGGTAATAATTTCTTCATGAGGGGCAATTAGGGGAAATTGATTAGTGTTCAAAATGTCTATGACTACATTCATCAGTGAGAGGTATGAGTCTCTGCATCAATATAAATTGGATAATGAATACTTATTACTTATCACACATTTCTTCAATAAAGACATTTTTAAAATTGTAATTGTTTCCCTTTTTGTGTTGTTTTTTTTTTTTTTTTTTTTTTGTATTTTGCCTTTTGCAAAATGTTCTGTGTTGTCTCTCTTTTAACATGGGGAGTGCGGCACTACACTCAGGACCCCAACTTCACATGGTCTGGCTCTGGGGTGTCACCAACATCACAGCATTTTAACAACATTAATTGTCACTTAATTGTTATCTCTACATTTGAAATTGATAATGAAAATGCAAACAGAACTCCCAGAGTTTGATGCAGTGAGCGCTGACATGCACGAATTTCAGACCACAAATTTTGACCACTGCCAACAGTTTAAAAAAAAAAATCATATATATATATATATATATATATATCAATGCCTTTGGAGCAGAAGATCGCAAGTTCGATTCCTGCCTGGGGCGTCTGTATCCAGTAAGGGTCCTAAGGCTAGACCCCCTATGCTAAAGTGAGCCTACCGCAGACATGAGCGAGACAGATAAATATGAAGGCATGCCGGCTCGGACGTCGCCCGGATCAACAAGGTCCGCGTCAGGTGTTGAGGAACCAGGGCACCCTGACGACAAGTGGGCTACTGGAACAAGAAGGCATCGGTGGGCAAGAGACGAAAACAGGGCGTTGTTGGAATGCTACTACGCAAGTAACCCTGGCGGAAGGGGTTACATGAATAGGATGAGGGACCTATGGATTCTTCGATACCCAACATCCACAATGACGGCGAAACAACTAGTAGCTCAGTGTTCCAACATTCGAAAGAAGGACTGCTCTCACAGCTAGAGATTGACGAGGTACAACATAAATGCTACGGCAAGGAGGAGTCAGGACGCCAGGTCAGGGGGAGATATCATCACCCCACCGAGATTGGGTACATAGCCCCAAGTGCGATAGGAGAAGGATCGTTGAGTGCGAGAGGAACTGACCTGAAAGATAGGATCATGGCCAAGCTTGAAACCTGGACCCCCCTAGCCGGTTACCAAGATTACGTGAAGTACCCTCAGAAGGTCTGCTAGATGATGTCAATGCAGCACTACGGATGATACCTACAACCACGATTACCGACACTAACAAGCTGATCTACACTACGGCAGCAGTGATCAGTGAGATGCTTGGCTACAAGTTGAACAGCCACAAGGGGCAGTACCCTCCATGGAGAAGGAGGCTAGAGGGCAAGATCAAAAAGTAGCACGAAGGAGGTTAGCCAACTAACGGAGTTGCAGAAAGGCGCGACAAAGAAGGTGCATAAGAAATACAGCAAGCTGTCCATACCTGAGGCCTTGGAAACTGCCAAGCAAAGACTCACAGCCTTGGCCAGCCGCTTGAGGAGGTACACCAGAGAGATAGAAGGCAGGAGAATAAACCAGCTGTTCTCCACAGAACCAGCAAAGGTGTACTCTCAGTGGCAAGGAACAATAACAGAACAGCACCACCAAGGCTGGAGACGGAGCAATACTGGAAGAGCATATGGGAGAAGGACGCAACCCATAACGGCAATGCTCAGTGGCTAGTGGATCTGAGGGCAGACCATAGCGACCTCCTGAACAGGGTCCAGTAACCATCACAGTGGCAGACATCCAAGAAAGGGTCTCCAGTATGAAGAGTTGGACAGCACCAGGGCCCGACATGGTTCACGCCTACTGGCTGAAGAAGCTGACTGCACTCCACGAGCGTCTGGCAGCACAAATGAACCAGCTGCTAGTTAACGAGAGACACCGGAATGGCTAACCGAAGGTCGGACGGTCCTGATCCCCAAGGACCCCAAGAAGGGACCGGTCCCATCCAACTACCGACCAATTACCTGCCTCAGTACTACATGGAAGCTCCTGTCAGGCATCATATCGGCTAAGATGAACAGGCACATGGGTCAATACATGAGCGGGGCACAGAAAGGGATTGGCAAGAATACCAGAGGCGCAAAACACCAGCTACTGGTAGACAGAACAGTCAGCCGAGACTGCAAGACCAGACTGACCAACCTGTGCACAGCCTGGATTGATTACAAGAAGGCCTATGACTCAATGCCCCACAGCTGGATACTGGAATGCCTAGAATTGTACAAGATCAACAGGACCCTAAGGGCCTTCATCAGGAACTCAATGGGAATGTGGCACACAACACTAGAGGCCAACTCCAAGCCCATAGCACAAGTCACCATCAAGTGCGGGATCTACCAAGGAGATGCTCTGTCCCCACTGCTGTTCTGCATAGGCCTGAACCCCTCAGTGAGATCATTAACAAGACTGGCTACGGATACCGACTACGGAACGGAGGCGGTTGTCAGCCACCTCCTGTACATGGATGACATCAAGCTGTATGCCAAGAGTGAACGAGACATCGATTCACTGATACACACTACCAGGCTATACAGCAATGACATTGGAATGTCATTCGGGCTGGAGAAGTGTAGTCGGATGGTAACAAAGAGAGGGAAGGTAGTCAGAACTGAGGGGATTGAACTACCAGAAGGCAACATTGCAGACATAGAGGACAGTTACAAGTACCTGGGGATCCCACAGGCGAATGGGAACGATGAAGAGGCCGCTAGGAAAGCTGCAACCACCAAGTACCTGCAGAGGGTCAGGCAAGTCCTGAGGAGTCAGCTGAACGGTAAGAACAAGATCCGGGCCATCAACACCTCACGCCCTGCCCGTGATCAGGTACCCTGCTGGGGTAATAGGCTGGCCAAAGGAGGAGATAGAAGCCACTGACATCAAGACAAGAAAGCTCCTTACCATGCATGGAGGGTTTCACCCCAAGTCTAGCACCCTGAGGTTGTACGCTAAGCGGAAGGAAGGGGCCGGGGACTGGTGAGTGTCAGCACCACAGTCCAGGATGAGACAAGAAACATCCACGAATACATCACGAAGATGGCCCCAACTGACAGCGTGCTCAGTGAATACCTCAGGCAGCAGAAACCCAAGAAAGAGGAGGAAGGCGAGGAACCATCATGGAAGGACAGGCCCCTGCACGGTATGTACCACCGGCAGATAGAGGAGGTGGCTGATATACAGAAATCCTACCAGTGGCTGGACAAAGCTGGACTGAAAGACAGCACAGAGGCACTAATCATGGCAGCACAAGAACAAGCTCTGAGTACAAGATCCATAGAGGCTGGGGTCTATCACACCAGGCAAGACCCCAGGTGCAGGCTGTGTAAAGATGCCCCAGAGACAATCCAGCACATAACAGCAGGGTGCAAAATGCTAGCAGGCAAGGCATACATGGGCGCCATAACCAAGTGGCCGGCATAGTGTACAGGAACATCTGTGCGAGTATAACCTGGAAGTCCCGAGGTCAAAATGGGAGATGCCCCCAAGGGTGGTGGAGAATGACCGAGCTAAGATCCTGTGGGACTTCCAGATGCAGACGGACAAAATGGTGGTGGCTAACCAACCGGACATAGTGGTGGTAGACAAACAGAAGAAGACGGCTGTAGTGATCGATGTAGCAGTTCGAATGACAGCAATATCAGGAAGAAGGAACACGAGAAGCTGGAGAAATACCAAGGGCTCAGAGAAGAGCTCGAGAGGATGTGGAGGGTGAAGGTGACGGTGGTCCCCGTGGTAATCGGAGCACTAGGTGCGGTGACTCCCAAGCTAGGCGAGTGGCTCCAGCAGATCCCGGGAACAACATCGGAGATCTCTGTCCAGAAGAGCGCAGTCCTGGGAACAGCTAAGATACTGCGCAGGACCCTCAAGCTCCCAGGCCTCTGGTAGAGGACCCGAGCTTGAAGGATAAACCGCCCGCAGGGGCGCGCTGGGTGTTTTTTTTATATGTATGGACAGCTGGATAGCGTAGTGGTTAGACTACACGCCTTTGGAGCAGAAGATCGCAAGTTCGATTCCTGCCTGGGGCGTCTGTATCCAGTAAGGGTCCTAAGGCTAGACCCCCTATGCTAAAGTGAGCCTACCGCAGACATGAGCGAGACAGATAAATATGAAGGCATGCCGGCTCGGACGTCGCCCGGATCAACAAGGTCCGCGTCAGGTGTTGAGGAACCAGGGCACCCTGACGACAAGTGGGCTACTGGAACAAGAAGGCATCGGTGGGCAAGAGACGAAAACAGGGCGTTGTTGGAATGCTACTACGCAAGTAACCCTGCCGGAAGGGGTTATATGAATAGGATGAGGGACCTATGGATTCTTCGATACCCAACATCCACAATGACGGCGAAACAACTAGTAGCTCAGTGTTCCAACATTCGAAAGAAGGGACTGCTCTCACAGCTAGAGATTGACGAGGTACAACATAAATGCTACGGCAAGGAGGAGTCAGGGACGCCAGGTCAGGGGAGATATCATCACCCCACCCGAGATTGGGTACATAGCCCCAAGTGCGATAGGAGAAGGATCGTTGAGTGCGAGAGGAACTGACCTGAAAGATAGGATCATGGCCAAGCTTGAAACCTGGACCCCCCCTAGCCGGTTACCAAGATTACGTGAAGTACCCTCAGAAGGTCTGCTAGATGATGTTAATGCAGCACTACGGATGATACCTACAACCACGATTACCGACACTAACAAGCTGATCTACACTACGGCAGCAGTGATCAGTGAGATGCTTGGCTACAAGTTGAACAGCCACAAGGGGCAGTACCCTCCATGGAGAAGGAGGCTAGAGGGCAAGATCAAAGTAGCACGAAGGGAGGTTAGCCAACTAACGGAGTTGCAGAAAGGCGCGACAAAGAAGGTGCATAAGAAATACAGCAAGCTGTCCATACCTGAGGCCTTGAAACTGCCAAGCAAAGACTCACAGCCTTGGCCAGCCGCTTGAGGAGGTACACCAGAGAGATAGAAGGCAGGAGAATAAACCAGCTGTTCTCCACAGAACCAGCAAAGGTGTACTCTCAGTGGCAAGGGAACAATAAAGAGAACAGCACCACCAAGGCTGGAGACGGAGCAATACTGGAAGAGCATATGGGAGAAGGACGCAACCCATAACGGCAATGCTCAGTGGCTAGTGGATCTGAAGGCAGACCATAGCGACCTCCCTGAACAGGGTCCAGTAACTATCACAGTGGCAGACATCCAAGAAAGGGTCTCCAGTATGAAGAGTTGGACAGCACCAGGGCCCGACATGGTTCACGCCTACTGGCTGAAGAAGCTGACTGCACTCCACAGGCGTCTGGCAGCACAAATGAACCAGCTGCTAGTTAACGAGAGACACCCGAATGGCTAACCGAAGGTCGGACGGTCCTGATCCCCAAGGACCCCAAGAAGGACCGGTCCCATCCAACTACCGACCAATAACCTGCCTCAGTACTACATGGAAGCTCCTGTCAGGCATCATATCGGCTAAGATGAACAGGCACATGGGTCAATACATGAGCGGGGCACAGAAAGGATTGGCAAGAATACCAGAGGCGCAAAACACCAGCTACTGGTAGACAGAACAGTCAGCCGAGACTGCAAGACCAGACTGACCAACCTGTGCACAGCCTGGATTGATTACAAGAAGGCCTATGACTCAATGCCCCACAGCTGGATACTGGAATGCCTAGAATTGTACAAGATCAACAGGACCCTAAGAGCCTTCATCAGGAACTCAATGGGAATGTGGCACACAACACTAGAGGCCAACTCAAGCCCATAGCACAAGTCACCATCAAGTGCGGGATCTACCAAGGAGATGCTCTGTCCCCACTGCTGTTCTGCATAGGCCTGAACCCCTCAGTGAGATCATTAACAAGACTGGCTACGGATACCGACTACGGAGCGGAGCGGTTGTCAGCCACCTCCTGTACATGGATGACATCAAGCTGTATGCCAAGAGTGAAGCGAGACATCGATTCACTGATACACACTACCAGGCTATACAGCAATGACATTGGAATGTCATTCGGGCTGGAAAAGTGTAGTCGGATGGTAACAAAGAGAGGGAAGGTAGTCAGAACTGAGGGGATTGAACTACCAGAAGGCAACATTGCAGACATAGAGGACAGTTACAAGTACCTGGGGATCCCACAGGCGAATGGGAACGATGAAGAGGCCGCTAGGAAAGCTGCAACCACCAAGTACCTGCAGAGGGTCAGGCAAGTCCTGAGGAGTCAGCTGAACGGTAAGAACAAGATCCGGGCCATCAACACCTCACGCCCTGCCCGTGATCAGGTACCCTGCTGGGGTAATAGGCTGGCCAAAGGAGGAGATAGAAGCCACTGACATCAAGACAAGAAAGCTCCTTACCATGCATGGAGGGTTTCACCCCAAGTCTAGCACCCTGAGGTTATACGCTAAGCGGAAGGAAGGGGCCGGGGACTGGTGAGTGTCAGCACCACAGTCCAGGATGAGACAAGAAACATCCACGAATACATCACGAAGATGGCCCCAACTGACAGCGTGCTCAGTGAATACCTCAGGCAGCAGAAACCCAAGAAAGAGGAGGAAGGCGAGGAACCATCATGGAAGGACAGGCCCCTGCACGGTATGTACCACCGGCAGATAGAGGAGGTGGCTGATATCCAGAAATCCTACCAGTGGCTGGACAAAGCTGGACTGAAAGACAGCACAGAGGCACTAATCATGGCAGCACAAGAACAAGCTCTGAGTACAAGATCCATAGAGGCTGGGGTCTATCACACCAGGCAAGACCCCAGGTGCAGGCTGTGTAAAGATGCCCTGAGACAATCCAGCACATAACAGCAGGGTGCAAGATGCTAGCAGGCAAGGCATACATGGAGCGCCATAACCAAGTGGCCGGCATAGTGTACAGGAACATCTGTGCCGAGTATAACCTGGAAGTCCCAAGGTCAAAATGGGAGATGCCCCCAAGGGTGATGGAGAATGACCGAGCTAAGATCCTGTGGGACTTCCAGATGCAGACGGACAAAATGGTGGTGGCTAACCAACCGGACATAGTGGTGGTAGACAAACAGAAGAAGACGGCTGTAGTGATCGATGTAGCGGTTCGAATGACAGCAATATCAGGAAGAAGGAACACGAGAAGCTGGAGAAATACCAAGGGCTCAGAGAAGAGCTCGAGAGGATGTGGAGGGTGAAGGTAACGGTGGTCCCCGTGGTAATCGGAGCACTAGGTGCGGTGACTCCCAAGCTAGGCGAGTGGCTCCAGCAGATCCCGGGAACAACATCGGAGATCTCTGTCCAGAAGAGCGCAGTCCTGGGAACAGCTAAGATACTGCATGAGGACCCTCAAGCTCCCAGGCCTCTGGTAGAGGACCCGAGCTTGAAGGATAAACCGCCCGCAGGGGCGTGCTGGGTGTTATGTGTATATATATATATATGTATATATATAGATATAAACACTCCTAACCACTCTGTGTCTAAGCAGTCACAGCACATGATGTATCTGCTTCTAAAAGCTTAAAAATAGAGTGCGAGGTAAAGTAAAGTAATGAGGTACATCTTTCTATTGTCTATTTGTGCTACTTGTAATCATTCCTGTCACTGCCTGCAGTAATATGACATTTACATTTACATGAGACTGAACTTGAGTTAGTTTTTGTGACTCTGAATTTCCCAGTGTTAAGAAGTCCCACCACCACCAGCAGCAGAGCCACCATCACCATGGTGGACACGGTCCGTAAGATGAGGTAGATATGACAGCTGGCCTCTGAGAACGGGTCTGTCTCAGTGTCTGTGTGATGAGTTTTCAAGTGATCGACTGGAGAGATGATAGAAATTAATCAAGTATATGTCGTCACCTTGGTTATTTACCTTGGATCTCCATTTAATATTGCTAAATTCAAGGGCTGAAAAGTTGCCAGAGATGCATTTCCTCCAATATCCACTAGAGGACAAAGTTAGTTAATCCCCATGAGTTAGACTAAAATTTCTGCTGATTTTGTCTGACAGAATAGAAATAACTTAAGTGTCTTTATAGCATGACATGACTTACCAAATACAGTTGTAATACTACTGGCATTAAAAGGGAGAAAAAAGACTTCCTCATTGTCTCACCTGTGGTACTGAGCCAGCTCTCTGGTGATTCCCCAGCTCCCGAGATGCTGCACTTGTAATATCCTTCATCAGACTTTGAAACTCTGTGAATGGTCATGTTTTGTGTGGAGTTGGTGCTGATGTGGAGTCCATCTTTATAGAAATCAGTTGTGAAGTTGAAGGAAGTCGTCTTGTTTCTGCAGCCCAGGGCTACATCTTCTCCCTCCATCAAAGGGACAGCAGGACTCTCCAGGATCACAGAACCAGCTAAGTAACATGAGATTTAGGTTGATATTAAATGTAATAAAAATGAATCACAAAATACTGTCTCACTGCCAACACACCAGTGACAGAGATCTTGATACTGTTGCTTCTGATCCCTCCTTCAGTCTCATACCAGTACTTCCCACTGTCATCACGATAAACATTTGTGATGGTGCAGGATGATCCTGTCGGTGTTCTCTTGTTAGTTTTCGGACATGTTTTTATTTTCCCTTTGACTTTATGCACAACTTCACAATAATCAACCCCCTCACAGTAAAATGTCACTGCTTCATATTCAAAGAACTGTAATCTGTTTGGAAAGATATGAAGAGAAGCTGCATCTAGATGAAGAAAAGGAGACAGATGCAGTTTACTGATGAATTCAAAAACGTCTGGAGTTACTCTTACAGTAAAACAAATGGAAAGCATAACAGCAAATAAAATCTTCATCATGACTGGATAAGAGCATAACCGGATCATAACATAACATAATCGGCTATTATCTTCCCGGGATTAAACCCCGAATCTGGGGTGAGAACGACAAGACATGCAGTACAGGGCCCAAAGTTGAACGCCAGCCTGTGACACTGTACTCTGAGCTAAACTGGCAAACTCTTTTGTACTTCTTCTAAACTGCCTACTGCTTCAAACTAAAAATGAAAATAATGGTCATATCAGTGAGAAACAGATTATACTCACCAGCTTTCTGAGAATGTGGGCAGAGCAGGACCATGATGATCATTACTGATAAGCCAGAAACACAAATATAAATTAGTATATTCACTTTTCAAACTGGTTGAATCTTGCGGCTAAAAATCGTATTTGTTACATCTCTAATGTGCCACCAAAAGGGTCCTGAGTATGTTAGCTTCAAAATATTACAACATTTTCACGTTACCAACGTCTTTATAGTTTAGCTTTAATGTATAAATGGAGACAGTACTCACACAGTCTGATGCAGAGAGCTCTGACCTCCATGATGTCTTGCTGCAGACCGACATACTCTCTTTGTGTGACTAATTTGAAAAAACTCTAAATAGTTTTCGGAGAACAAGATGTGGTGTTGTGGCAGGTCACCTGACACAAAGACAGTCTGATGCTGCTTTTAGTGAAACTTGTATTGTTTAACCTTGTTCTTATACTTGGATTAAAGAAAGCAGAAGAATAATGAACCCATTGCTGCTCTATTTAATCAAACAGTTACTCTACATTTTGAATACAAAATTATTCTACTGCAGAAGATAAAAACAATGCTTTATAGTGAAGACACACATTTCAGTGCAAACTTGCCATCTTATGCTGTGTTTAGCAGGAAGAGTTGTGGACCCAATATGAGGGAGTCAAAGGCTGAACTGAACTTATAATCAGCTTTATTCGAATAATTAACTTAAGTTAAATGTATATTATAGCATATTTATATTATTTTTATATTATAAGTTATAAGTTAAATTTCAATAATTTAACTGGCAAGAACTCGGAGATCCAAAGAGGCAAAATATGGAGCAAGAACGAGATTGTAACACTGGATGGAGAGAGAGAAAGAAAGACCATGTATATGCAAGAGGGAATCAAGGCAGAGGGAAAACACCTGAACATGTGCACACGACAAAAGACTGTCACTCACTCACTCTCCACCAAAATAATGGGGAGTGAGTGAGGGACAAACAGCATGACAGAAACCGGACAGATACACAGAGACATGAATGGGAAACCGGCGAACAAGACAAAACAAGGTGACAAGACAGACTTTACAGTGAGATACAACTAACTGACACAGGAGATGCTGGGGAGGACAAACAGAGTCAAGACCAAGACAAACAGGACGCGAAAGAGAACAGACTAAATAAATAAGTAACTAAGAACTAGAAATACACATGATTAAACTACAAGCAGAAGGAAACTAAACAATACCAAATAAAGAATAAGACACATAGCTCAGCACAATAATAAACAAAGTCCAAAAAGACAAAAACACTGGGTCATTAGGACCATTAGAGTTCCAAACAAAGAACAAGTAGTTTAGGGGGCTGGCCACGTAGCCAGTGGCCTACACAGAGCAGTTCAGGAGGTTGGCCGTGTGGCCAGCAGCGCAGAGCACTGTCATTGGGTTCTAAGACTGGCTAAACACCAGCTGTCCCCACCCGAGAAGCGGGTATGGGTGGAGGGATGGGCCTGCTCCTTGCTAGCCTCAGCATAGGTGTCATTGCTAATGGACAGTCTCACACACAGAACGAGTCCTGGTAAGCAGAAAGGTGACAGTTTATTTAGAAAAAGGGTAAACCACAGTGATATACATATCTATCTATCTATCTATCTATATATATATATACACAGCTAGGGTCCAGGGGGAAGAGGGAAGGAAATCCACACACAGCACAATCACCACCACTCCTCTTCAGCCACTCTCATCCAGATCTCGACTCACGCTGCCGTACACAGAAATCACACGGGAGCGTCCACCACCAGGTCTGGGGAAATCTGTATAGAGAGGGCACAGGTTAGTTACACAGGTGAGTAAACAAAGAGCGATTTCTAAGAATGAGGTGGGAGAACAAACATGGGAAGTTCAACGTTCCTGCAACTAACTGCTCCGTGCCACAGCATTAAATAGTTACAGAGGTCCCCAGACTGATCATTAATAGGTGGTGGCAATCAGCACAGGTGCGCGGGCCAAGAGCAAGAGCCCATAACGAGCTGACAGGCAGAGGTGCCGAATTGGAAGCAGACTGGGAAGCAACCTGCACCTCTGCCTCTTTGAAAATACAGAATGGGAAGTACACAAAGCAGACTGTGGAACACAAGAAAATTCAGACAAATAATCAGACAAGTAGCATTCATTTTAATACTGTCTCTGGCAGAAAAGCACTGCTTCCTTCTCCCATCACTCGTAAACAAGACCCCGAGATACTTAAACTCATCCATTTGGGACTGACCCGAAGTGGGCAATCCACCTTTTTCCAGCTGAGGACCATGGCCTCAGATTTGGAGGTACGGATGTGGTCCTGATGAAGCCAACAGGACCACATCATCTGCAAAAAGCAGAGATGAGATCCTGAGACCACCGAAGTGAAAGCCCTCCGCCACTTGGCTACGCCTAGAAATTCTGTCCATAAAAATTATGAACAGAATCTGTGACAAAGGGCAGCCCTGGCGGAGCCCATCACCCACCAGGAACAAGTCTGACTTATTGCCGGCTATGCGGACCAAGCTCCTGCAACGGTCATATATGGACTGAATAGCCAGTAACAATGGGCCAGTCACCCCATACTCCCAGAGCACCTCCCACAGGACCCCCCGAGGGACACGGTCGAATGCCTTCTCCAAGTCCACAAAACACATGTAGACTGGTTGATCAAACTCCCATGCACCCTCAATTATACTCGAGAGGATAAAGAGCTGGTCCAGTGTTCCGCGACCAGGACAAAAACCGCATTGTTCCTCCTGTATCTGAGGTTCAACTAACGGATGGACTCTCCTCTCCAGCACCCTGGCATAGACGTCCCGAGGTAGGCTGAGGAGTGTGAATCCCCTGTAGTTGAAACACACCCTCCGGGGGCCACCACCCTGGTCTGCCAGTCCAGGGGTACTGCCCCTGATCTTCACGCAACATTACAGAGACGTGTCAACCAAGACAGCCCTACAATGTCCTTGTCTGGGGGCTTTTGCCCCGTGGTTGGGTCTCCCATGGCAAATTGGTCCTGGGTGAGGGACCAGACAAAGAGCGATTCAGAAGACCCCTATGAAAAGACAATCGAGGGAACAGTTCACCCTGCCCGGGGCCCCGCCCTGCGTCTGGTGGCTGGGCCTTAGTCCATGGGGCCTGGCCGGGAACATGGAACAAAGCCAATAAAAATATCCTACACATTGAAAATTATCACTAAAATCTCCAAATGTATAAATAATTACATATACAAACAGAGATGCAGGTCATAGCAACAAGAAAACTAATTATAATTGCCTGCTTGTCAATTTAGAGAGAAGTTCTAAAACGTTTTATAAAATACCTTTCTTCTTCCTGTTTTTTTTTCTTATAACAGCATACATTTCTCTGACTGGATTCTCAATAGTGGCTGCTGTGGAAACTGTAAAATAATAAAAGTTAGCAAAATATATGAAAACAGGCACTGACTCTTACTTAGCTTAATAAATAGTCTATAGCTTCAGCCTATCAAAAAATAAATGAATTAAAAAATAAACTCAGCATAACTTCAATACAATATCCAAATAATCAATAAGAGCATTTCTATTTCAAATTATATATCTTCTAGTTTCCTTCAGTTTCACGGTATAATGACAATACTGCCACTGTGTTTGTGTTTTGACCTGTTTGATCGTCGGGGGAGCCTGAACCATTGACTGTTGTTGATGGACAGGAGAAAGGAAAAAAAAAAACAACAACAAAAAAAAACTGTATCAACACAGCCATCGAGAAAGAAGACTTTTTCAAACGTTATGCACCAACTAAACTTAACCACAATAAATGTAATCCATGTAAAAACATTTAGGTAGCAGCAATTGTTTTCTTTTTTTTGTTTTTTTTACCTCTCTTCCAGCAACATTTGCCCAAGTGATACAGTCCCACCACCAACATCAGTGAACCGAATACAGTTGTGGAAATGATCCAAGGTGTGGCATCACAGGTGGAAGGTCTTGTATCATTGCAAATGTCTGGATTAGTTGCTAAATGTTTAAAATTAAGCGGAAGATAAAATGTTAATTCAAGCTTCTTCATACTGAGATGATGTTTAAAACGTTACATATCCGGCATTAAAAGCTTCTAAAAACCTGAGGGACGGACAATCAGACAACACAACAGGAAGGTTATAAAGGCTTCAAATCACCTCTGACACTGAGCCAGCTCTCTGATGATTCTCCAACTCCTGAAATGCTGCACTTGTAAAGTCCTTCATCAGACTTGGAAACTCTGTGGATGGTCATGTTTCCTGTGGAGCTATTATGGACGGGATGTCCATATTTATAGAAATCAGTTGTGAAGTTGGAAGAAGCCGTCTTGTTTCTGCACCACAGAGTCACATTTCCTTCCTCTATTACAGGAATGGCAGGACTCTCCAGGATCACAGAACCAACTGTATAACACAAGTCTGTGATTCACGTGATATTAAAATCATTTAAAATCACAAAACATTGTTACCGTATGTGTAAACATACCAGTGACAGTGATGTTGATTTTGTTGCTTCTGTTCCCTCCTTCAGTCTCACACCAGTACTCCCCACTGTCCTCTGGATAAACATTTGAAATGGTGCAGTATGATCCTGTTGGTGTTTTCATGTTAGCTTTGCTACATGATTCTATTTTCCCTTTGAATTTATGAACAACTTGACAATAAAGGACCCCATCACAGTAAAATGTTACTGCTTCATATTCAAAGAACTGCAGTCTGTTTGGACTGATTCGAAAGGACACTGCATCTGAGAAAAGAACAAAAGAAAAGACTCATTGATGAGCTTTACCTAAATATAGAGAAAACAACATTTCAGGAAAAAAGGAAAATGAACTGAAAATGTGCACCATAACTCTTTATGTACATGATCACAGAAGAATACTTTTTTCCTACTTTTAATATATTTGGTCCACATATATATAATATATTAAACAACATCCATATCAACAAGCATTTTTTTTGATACTTGCCAACTTTCTGACCATGTGCACAAAGGACCACAAGAGTCATAACTGAAGAGACAAAATAGAGATAGATTATACAAATTATTGAGGCCTACAGTGCAATAATAATAACATCTCAGGATGGCACAACTAAATTAGAAAATATTTTCTGAAATTTAAAAAAAAGAAAAGTATTACATCTAAAGCTCATTATTAAATTTACTAAACTATTTATAATTTAGCTCTAATGTAGAAAAAGAATAAAGTACTTACAGAGTTTGATGCACAGAGCTCTGACCTCCATGATGTCTTGCTGCTCACTATGTGCACACCTGACAAACGTTAAGTCAGTGAGCAGGGGTGTTTCCTGTGTGGCTTCTTTCTGCAGCTGAAGCGATGCTAAACATTTAAAAATAGTATTTGAATGAGCTATGTTACATTAAAGTTACCCGCAGTTTCAGATCACTGCCAAAGCGGAGAAAACAAACTGCTGCTTTTAATACAACTTGTAGTCATTGCATATCTATCATGTCTGCCTTCTTAGTTTCATGCATCAGCATGTTAACACATGGTTGTTATTGTGACAGTGCTGTTCCTGTTATTGATTAATGGGCAAAAACAATCCTCTTGTTCAGGTCCTCATTCACAGCTCCTCCTATCCATTAGGATTAAAGGATTCCACCTGTTTGGAACCTTAAGGTGATCTTCTTCCAAGACGGAGGCCCTCTCCCTTCTCCCAGAAGGTCGTTGGGAGGTAATGAATACAGTGAATAATAAACAAATCCTCACCATTTATATCACTGTTGTTATTTGTCATTTCACCCCTACTGTTTCTCTCCATCAGATGAAGATGGGCTGTACTCTAGACCCATTTTCTACAGCTTAAGCATCATTGACACTCTAATTTCAGTCACATTTTGGTCAGCTACTGACTGGCCTGGAGAGGTCAAATGGACAGCAACTTAAGAAGAAAACAGCAAATAGAAAAACTGTGCAAAACCACACAAAAGAAACACAAAAAAAGACAACGGAAATGGAAAAAAAATGTTACAAAAATAATAAACAAACAAACAAAAACTACTGAACATAGAATTCGCAAAATAAAACTCAAGTGTTTCCGGGGAAACAAAGACTTGACGTAACAGCGGCTTAACTGGCAAGCTAACGTTAAACAACTAATAGCAAACATTGATGTACATGTGTTATACACGTATAACATGTATAATATGAATCATGTGATTAAAACACACATTACCTTCCTCCTCACAAAACTAATGAATCCCCTGCTTCTTCTAAACTTGTCTCAGTGCAGTCCTTTCTATGTTTGGAAGATTGTAGAACATGATGGGTAAAATTTCAGAGTAATTGCTCTTTTCATACCCCTCCAACCCACTGCAATCTCAAGTATTAAATATTTAGATATGAATGTTTCTCCTAAGCTTTCAGATTTAACAAAATCAAACCATATTCCACCTTTTAAAAAAGTGCAAAATTTTCTGGCCCATATCAGTCATGGGATGGGTTGCTTCAAGAAAAATGATGGTCTTGCCAAGAATGAACTATTTATTTTCAATTATCCCAAGTAAACCATCACCAGACTGGTTTAGGTCTCTGGAATCATCAATTTCTGAATTACTTTGGAAAGATGAACCCAAATTAAATCAACAAATTTAATCTATATTAAAAAAGAAATTGAAACTTACTAAAGTCAATTTTCAAAGACCACCAAGGGTTGTACAATTCCGTCCTCCAGCTGCATGCAGCAGGGCTGTGTGGTCTGACTGTGCCAGCAGACATAGTTGTAGCTGCAACCTGGTAGCTGCGCTGCTCCTGGGTGGGTCTGGATTGGGCTTGGGGACTTGAGGTTCTTGACGGTTTGGGTCTGGTTGGTGTGCCCTGGCACGAGGCCTTTGGTGCATAAGTGGAACTGGGTGAAGCTTTAACTGGCAGGGAGGTTGTTACCATGTTACCATGTCATCTCTGCTCTTGAGGAGTCCACTCTACAAGTGGGTGGGTGCGGGGGTGGGGGGATCTAGCAAGGGTGCAGGATGAACTCAACCTGGATGTCTGGTGTCTTATGTAGTCTGGGAATTGACTGAATGTTGGAGTGGTTGCAGTTTTCCTTTGTGGTGGGGTCAGGCTGCCCTGAGCTCTGTGGGGTGTTGTAGTGCTGCTGCTGTGGACCCCAGTCTGGAGGGGCCTTGGTGGATTTCAGGGAAACGGAGAAGCCCATACCTAAATGCTTTCCTCCTCCCACTCCATCACACCACCCCACATGTAGGCCGTTGAGGTGCAGATGCTTCACTGAGGTGCAGGAGAGATATTCCTTTGTTTGACATTGTGTGCCACACTTTTATTCTGCAACTTATATACTCACATTACTTACACATACATATAGGGCCTTGGGGTTGGGCACACTGAACGGAGTCCAGACAGTCTGTTTATTTAGCCTCACCTGTAGTTCTGGTGCCCACCTCTCCATTTTACCATGTTGAAGGCTTTGCCCCTGCTGTTATCCTCCTGGTCTGGCAGGCCTCTGGATTTCTGGGGCCGGGGTCTCCTCCATGCCTACTTCATGTCCTGGGGGGCAGGACTGTGGCTCCCCACACCTACTATTAGATACTTAAAAGGAGAAACCTTATGAACACAAGCACGCTTAACACTCACATGTTCACACAGGTGTACAAACTGACATGCACAGAAACACTCTTGGACTTGATCTTGGTCGGCTGCTGAATCTAAACATATCATGTATTAATAATACTGTATTCTGCTCAATAACATTTAATATTTATTATTTACTGTTACTTATACATATGTTGGTTGTTTCTGTGGATTTCCTGCTGTGTTGCTTTTTTCGCACATTTTTTTTTTCAGCTGGAGGTCAAGCAAACAGTTTTTTTCTCTATCCCTCTCCTTCTGTTAACTTTCTCCCTGATTCTCTCTTCCTTCTCCCCATCTTGTGTGATTTTAATAACTCAAAAAAAAAAATCAAATTCAGTTCTAATAAAATATGGATAGTGGACAAGTATAGCAACAGCCAAAATTATCCACCTGTGAAATAAATCTGTTGGGCATTTCTTTGGCCTTCAGACAACAATTCTGATTGCTACACTGCTGGACAGGACTGGGAAAAAAGAAAACAACAAAGAAAATAAGAGGCAGAAATCTTAATTGCATCTTATTATTACTTTTAGTGAGATTTTCTTTTATTGGTTTGTGATGTATCTGAGGTGGAGCGACCATGTGTCATGCTTACCCAACAGTAATTTTAAGATGAGCTAGTAAACAAAAGTGAACTAATGTCCTTCATGAGAATAGAGACACATTTTGGTAATATAATCTAAATATAATATTTCCAACATTAAATTTATTTTATCATCCCAACTCTCTACAATATAGGCAACAGAGAATAAGATAATACAAGATAACTTTTATTGGTCCCAGGTGTGGGGAATTTGTTTTGTTACAGCTGAGGACAATGCAAAGTTGCCTAGAAAAATTACAGAAAAACACTGGAATAAGATATCAATATGATACTGTACACAACAGAATAGAATAGAATAAAATAAAATACTAGATACAATTGAGTATAAGACAATAATGCCAGAAAAGAGTAATGCACTTAGTGTTATTGCTATTGCACATGTGTGGATGTGTGTGGTTGATCAGTTGAAGTCTTTGTTGTGGAGTCTGACAGCAGTGGGGAGGAAAGACCTGCAAAAGCTCTCCATCCCAAATTGTGTGTGCCGCACTTTGCCACTGAAGGAGCTGCTTAGTGCTGTCAGAGCTATTTGTAAGTATTGCCCTATAGTAGCCGCCCAACTCTGCCATCTGCTGGTTGTCATGAAATATTGCAAGATATATTTTCAGTTACAAAAAGGTTCCAAGTTTAACAGCGTTTATATGTACCTGATACCATGTTTAAAACCATTAAAATGTCAGTGTATTGTGATTTCTGTCAATGTTTAAACTAATAATGCTTAGGAATTATTGTTTGGTATTTATTGGGCATTATTAAAGTCACTTATTTAACACTTGTTAAGTTGCTTGATAGAAGAGGAAACATTTAAATTAGTGTAAATGACACAGTATTGAACTAATTTGCAACAAATATGATCTGTGTGATCACATAGCGCAAGAGAGAGAAGACAGGAGGTATCATTAGAGTGAATTTTGTCTGATACCAATATTTTCTTAGATCATTGCTGTATTGCAGTGTATGAGCATGAGGGAGTGTGTGTTTATGTATGTTTCAGATTATATACAATCATTAATGGAGATTGAGTAAACATACAGTTACATTGGATGTCAGAACTCCAGAGTTGAGTGTGTGCCGGTGGTAAAGACAGAAGGCAAGGAAAATAAAATTTTGTCAAGCATCCCATATATAACTATTGTAACTCACAACCTTCAGCTAGAGTAGATCTCTAAAAGAGAAGCAGTTTGTATCTTTTGTGTTTAATATACACGTGAACATAAAATGAACTATTATCAAAATAAAACGGGAGGTTTAGGATAAAAGTTGAAAAATGTAGAATACCAATAAAATGATCAACACAAAACCAAAACACAAAGCCTTGAATATTTTTTTCCCAGATATTTTTATTTAATTTTCTGCATCCATTTTTACAAAAGACAAATTGAACAATATGCCATTTTCTTTTTGAAGAACATAAAACAATATGAAACATACACTCCCACCTCATACTTATAGGAGTACCAGTGGGTATACAAAAGGAGAAAAAGAAAAGGATCCAATCTAATAATCCAAATAGTAAACCCTGGAGTTGGCAGTTAGATAGCAGTTCCTGAATGTACAAGAGAGATGTGGAGAGTTTCAGAACCCACACCCCCACACCGACACAAAAAAGCAAAACAAACAAACCAAAAAAACACAAGCACAAACATAATGAGTGATCAGCTTAGTTTTAGAGATAAGTCAAATCCGTAAGAGAAAAGAAATATGTATACAGTAGATAAATAAATGCCATCATAAAGCGCAGGCACAATAGAGTCTGTATTTTAAGGCAAAATAAAATAGAATAAAGTCTGAGCTGGCTAATTGGGAGCGTTGCGGGACCGCAAAGTCTGAACATGGTCAAAAAAGGGTTGCCAGATCTTAAGAAATTTGGCCGTAGACCCACGCAGGGTAAATTTAATCTTTTCGAGTTTGCTAAAATGCAAAATATCTCTGATCCAGATTTCCCAGGATGGGGGAGAAGGGGATTTCCAACACAACAATATTCTGCGTCTTGCCAACAAGGTGAGAAATGCTACCAAATCCGCTTGGGGCGTCGGCAAGGCAACTGTATCAGGAAGAACCCCAAACAAAGCAGTTAAGGGCACAGGTTGGAGGGTTAGCTGGATGATCTTTGAAAAAGTCAGAAAAATATTAACTCAGTATTGTTTGAGGGATGGACATGACCAAAACATATGTATTAGAGAGGCAGGTGTTTGATGAAAGTAGTCGCAATCAGGGCTAACGCTGGGGTATATTTGAGCTAGTCTGGCTTTAGTCCAGTGTACGCAGTGCAAAATCTTACATTGAATCAACCCGTGTTTGGCACACAATGAGGAGCCATGGACCCGGTGAAGAATTTTATCCCAAAAGTCTTCCTGAATCACACATCCCAAGTCCTGCTCCCATGCCTTTTTAATAGCTGAAGTTGAAGAGTTGCCAAAGGAACATATTCTCCCTTACAGACAAGAGATCAGGCCCTGTGATGGAGGGGGAGGTGACAGAAGGTTGTCAAAGTCATGACAAGGAGGTCTAGATGGGAACTGGGAAGATTTCTCCTTAACAAAACTCCGGATTTGTAAGTAGCAAAAAAAGTGACTTTTTGGAAGGCCAAATATAAATGAGAGCTGTTCAAAGGAGGCAAATGTATTTTGAATATAACGGTCAGAAAAAGACTTTATACCCAAGGAGGCCTACAAATAAAAAGCACCATCAACTAACGAAGGCTGAAAAGAGGGATTTTTCAAAAAAAAAGGGTCAACTTAAAATAACAACGAAATTGATACCATATTTTCAAGGTAACTTTGACAATAGAGTTATTATAAAAGCCTGCACTCGGAGGCTCCTTTTGGGCATAAATCAGGGCTGGTAAAGAGGATAAGGCACAGGAAGAAATCTCCAAGCTCAGCCATGCCGGGGCATTATTCATGCCCCTGTAGCCAGTACCTGAGAATACGAATACTACATGCCCAATAGTAGAACATAAGGTTTGGTAAATATCTGAATAATGAGGATCCAAGCGGGACACAGAGGCTGCTGGTTTTAACACGCCAGAATGCAAATATTAATAAAAGCCTGACTATCCTGAGAGCCTAGCCGCAGTGAAACACCTTTCTTTCACACGGATTCCTGGATGTGCATTGGAGCCGACTTTGCTACCCACACAGAGCGTTTCTGACCTACGGGCGCTGCTTACACAATAGAGAAAAGCAACAATACAGCGTGTTTCTCTGCTCCAAGAAATCCGCGGTCCTTTCACACGGTAAGCATGTCTGTTATACCCAGCGCATAAATGTCTGTATGTTAGCGCTGATTATTCAAACCCTGTTTAAAATGTGACACATTTGCTATCCAAAAACAAATCCTCTAAATTTGCAAAGTTACTGATTTAAAAATGATATTTTTGAATTTTTAATTGCATGACAAACATACGATAGACTCTTGAGCATATTTACATAGCTAATTTCACAATGGTATAACCGTGCTAAATAATGCCACTATATGATGAACTGCAGATGATGAATTCCTCTTTATTGTAGAAACTGTCCCTAAGCTATTGTTGCTCATACTTACAGTTTTATACAGACGCTAGGACACATTTTGCAATACTTAGGTCACTTTTGCAAAACTCCTCACACAATGAGCACAACAGAAGTCTATGTGGGCTAAACTGAGGATCAGTTATCATTGTTTTGGCACAAAATGCATTCAATGACTACATCTCTCAAATTTCATGAATTATTTTCTCACTCAGACACAACAACTGCCAAAAATCTTTGTACATACAGGACATTTTGCATGTACTTACATACTGTTTTCAAAACTGTTAAACTTATGGTCAAAACAATAACATAATGCAAAACTGAATAAGACAGCAAAATTCAACAGCTATATTTTATTGAAACATATTTTAAATCTAAAAATTCAGTTTAACCAGCCACAGCTGATTCTCATTGTAGATGAACATCTACACAGGTGTTACTCCTTCAATTTCATTACAAAAGGAGACAACTGCTGAATAGGTTTGTTTTGTGATGTAAACATGGACCCAGCCAGAAATGGAGAAGTGGCTGAAAGAGGAAGAAGAGTGGCTGGGAGGGGGCGAGGAATACGTATGCGTGGTGGAAGAAGAAGAAGAGGAAGATCAAGAGCTGTAGTCTCAGATGAGATCAGAGCTACTGTAATTGATCATGTAGTAAATCATGGTCACTCAATGAGAGAGGCTGGTCAGAGAGTGCAGCCAAATCTGCAACGCTCTACAGTGGCCTCTATTGTTAGAGTTTTCCGGGAAACCAACAGGTAACTTGTATTCTGCAAGGGCATTTGCACATTTCAGAAGTAAATAAGCTTTTGTGTAATTATTGTTGTATTTCTGCTTAGGACTCAACGGTTACCTCTCACAGGAGGGAGAGGACGGATGTTCACTGATGTGCAGGAAACTGCCATTGTTGATATGGTCATCAGAAACAATGGGATAAAACTCACTGAAATTAGACACAGAGTCTTGGCAGACAACGTTACTTTCACAAATATTCACAGTGTAAGCATAACAACAATTTCTAGAGTCCTGAAAAAACATCAGGTCAGGATGAAACAGTTGTACACTGTGCCTTTTGAGAGGAACTCTGAACATGTCGAGCAACTCAGGAACCAGTATGTCCAGGTAAGATCACAATAAAATACAGATCTGTTTTTGAACAAAACCAAACACACCAAAGACAATTTTTACAGATTTACTGCTGTAACAGCTTATGTTGCCTTGTGGATTTATGTTAGAGAGTCATGGAGATTGAAGGCAGGCAAACACACCACATTTTCATCTTTGTGGATGAGGCAGGTTTCAACTTGGCCAAAGCACGGCGACGAGGGAGGAATGTGATTGGGAAGAGAGCCACAGTGAATGTCCCGGGCCAGAGAGGTGCCAACATCACAATGTGCGCAGCAATATCCACTGATGGACTGCTGTTACACAGACCACTAATTGGGCCATACAACACTGAACGGCTCCTTGCGTTCCTGCATGATCTCTATGGAAGAGTTGTGCTAGGTGAGGAAAGGGATGCGGAAAGAAGGAATCAGCCAACATTTATAATTGTATGGGACAATGTGGCATTTCATCACTCCCGTGCAGTCACCGAGTGGTTTGCAGCCCATCCCAGAATGGAGTCTCTTTTCCTCCCACCTTACTCTCCATTCCTCAACCCCATAGAGGAATTCTTTTCCTCATGGCGGTGGAAGGTTTACGACCATCATCCACATGATCAAATGTCCCTCCTGGATGCAATGAATGCTGGATGCCTGGAGATATCAGCAGAAGATTGCCAGGGATGGATCAGGCATGTCAGAAGATTCTTTCCTAGGTGTATTGCCCTAGATGACATAAGATGTGATGTGGATGAGAACCTGTGGCCAAATGGAGAAGACCGAGTAGATTAGCATTACTATTGTATGTGTATCAGTGGATGGTGTGTATACAAATTCTTGTATTTTGGGATTACTTGGTGCAAAAAAATAAAAATGCATAAACAAATATTAATGAATTCTGCATGATGCCTGATTCATTCCAGTAACATATATTGAAATTATGAACAGAGATGTGTCCTTGTTTTACACAAGAAAACACTGTGTAATGCTACATGTTGTTAGTGTTTTTTAGGTCATTGTTTTGTGGGTGACAAAGTTTGTTTGTCGGCTGTCAACCTTTGCTAGTGTTCTGGAAGGATGAGTTTATTTGAGACCTGAATGAAGTGTTTTGGTAGTTGTAGTGCATTTTGAATGTGAAATGAACTGCTTTGCCAAGCTGAGGGTCAGTTAGGAGAATTGTGTGAAGAGTTTTGCAAAAGTCACCTAAGTATTGCAAAATGTGTCCTAGCGTCTGTAAAAAACTGTAATGAGTTCCCTAGCTACATCCTTACTATGTCAGTAAACATTTTTGAAAAGGAAGGTGTTTTAGATTTAAAGAAACATCTTAATTGAAGCAAAGGCAAAAAATTGGAGTGAATTTTATGTGACTGTTCATATTAAAGCCAACAAGTGAAAATCCAAAAACCGGCACCAATCCTTTGTATTAATGATCCCCCCCCCTCTCTGTGTGTGCGTGTGTGCGTGTCCTCCTAATGTGACAAATCTTTTGTGGCCCTATTAATGATCAATGGTAATTGAAAAGGAAGCTTGAACCCTGGCTCTGGACATTTTCATGACAAGTGACAGCGCAGACATCTACTCATGAGAGAACATGTTTTATCATCATACCCAAAAATTTTATAAATCTACTGTGTGTGAGGCTGTGTAAGTAAAGCTTGCCCTTCACACCCGCGTGTAACAAACCATTTGTTGGGGGTTGTGGATTTGACACCTCAGCATTGTGAAAGTGGGGAAACACGCTTCTAGCTGAGCATAAGATTTCTGCTTACAACTTAGAATCTCACTTCTAAATGAAATTCAGATGTTTTTATGGGTTTTTTTTTAAAGTGGGGCTAATGTATTATTTAACTTCTAAGGTGTACACACACACACACACACACACACACACACACACACACTTCATGAACACAATGAAACATTTTATAGTCCACAGAGCAAAGTAGCATACATGATAAATAGATGCACATAACACGGACAGTGAGAAGTAAAACTCATCGTCTTACCACATGTTATATTCTGTAAGCTTAAAATAAACCACAGAAATTAGAGTTTAGTGTTTTAAAGTCATCTATTAAAACATGAGTCAACATTACTGAAGTGACACTTTAACGATGCTTCATATCACCGTGTTTATGATGATAAAACATGTTCTCTCATTAGTAGATGTCTGAGCTGTCACTTGTCATGAAAATGTCCTGAGCCAAGGTTCAAGCTTCCTCTTCAATTACCATTGATCATTAATAGGGCTGCAAAAGATTTGTCACATTATCCCCATAAACAACATGTTTTTATAGAAATCATTGTGACACAAATATTTCGATTCTTGTTTCACAATTTGCATGGACTCAAAATCTTTAGAGTTTCATTTTTATAAAGTATTGCAAAGAATACATTTATACCATCGTATGAGTTACACTTCTTGTAAAAAATAAACTGATTGGTAATGCGTTTGAGAAAAGCTCCTGCTTTGACCTTCCTTCTTTGAGGGCACACACACTCACACTCACACACGCACACACACACACACACACACACACACACACACAGAGGGGGGGGATCATTAATACAAAGGATTGGTGCCGGTTTTTGGATTTTCACTTGTTGTGCGGGTAGCAAAGTCGGCTCCAACGCACATCCAGGAATCTGTGTGAAAGAAAGGTGTCGCTGCAGCTAGGCTCTCAGGATAGTCAGACTTTTATTAATATTTGCGTTCTGGCGTGTTAAAACCAGCAGCCTCTGTGTCCCGCTTGGATCATCATTCCGAAAATTCAGATATTTAAATAAAATGGTGAATTGGCTAGTGATGAGGAGCCACTTAGATCCGTAAAATGAGGTTTGATTAAATTAAACTCTTATGAACAGCGATGAATTCTACCTCTCCGCTGATGTGTTCCAAACAAACAATGTTTTCTACATGTCCATACTGTGTGCTAACTACCTCGCACCGCTGTGTCTGGGATCCGAAAAAATAAAAAGTTAAAACGCTATACCTTGCGGCAGTTGTGAAGTGCTGAGGAAAATACTGTGTGTCTGATGGGGTGTTTTTATATAGGTGGACTTAGTTTCAGTTGGCCTCTGACATGATAAGATAAGATAAGATAAAGGAAACTGTTTGTGATGAAAAAGGTTGAAAAACTATGGAACTACAGTTGGGATGCTCTTGATAAGGATGGCTCTTTTTTTATAACTTCTTCTGCTGACTGTTGGGGGTCTAACTGTAACCCCCTCTGTCTAACTGTTGCAGAGTTAAGAATATGTAGTTTTAGAAGTATCCCTGTTTATTTCTAAAGGAATACCTGCTCTTTGCTAAAGCTATAGCTATATTACTACTGACATATCAGCCTAATGGGCTAAGACACTTATGTGTCCTGAGAGGCAGGGTCCCCCAGGATCTTATTGGCAAAGTCCGTGGCAGCCGCAGGATCAGTAAACTTACGTACAAATCCATCTGGAAGTGTCACCCTCAGTTCCGCAGGATAGAACAGGCCGAACTTAATCCCAGGACAAGAGTGTAGAAGGCGCTTGACACCAGTAAACTGTCAACGTTTTTTAGCCACGGCTGGTGTGAAATCCGGAAGGATGGAGATCCTTCTGCCCTGGTAAAGTAGAGGAGAGTTTGCCCCTGCAAGACGTAGCAGCTGCTCCTTGACATGGAAGTAGTGGACTCTAATGAGCAGTGGGCGAAGTGGCGCGCCATCTCTGGGCTTTGGTCCAAGGGATCTGTGAACCCGATCCAACAGAGGTGCTTCATTCAGTTTCAGAAGATCTTGCAGGAGATGGGAAATAAACTCTCTAGGGTTGGAAGTCTCCAAACCCTCGGGGATGCCAATAAGGTGGATATTATTGCGCCTTGACCTTCCTTCTAGATCCTCACATTTAGCTTGCAGTTGTCCGACCTCCTCCGTTAGAACACTTACAGCAGATTGAAGAGAAGTCAGGTTGTCACTGCAGGTTGTAGCTGAAAGCTCCAAATCTTTAATGGTGGTCCCATGAGCATTAACGGTGGCCTGTATGGTGGTTATTGCAGCTTTAAACTTAGCCTTCACAGATGATATTTCTGACCGCAGTGTATGGGTAACTTTATCAATCTTGCAGTCAAGCTTGTCGCAGATGTCCCGTTTCAGGCCCTCCAATGATCTGGTAAATGTGACTTCGCCGAGCGGTACGCCCGCACCCCGCTCGTATCTGCTCTCCGTGATAGCCGCGTCACATTGAGAGTCGTGACCCAGCTCCGGGCTCTGTGAACCACCCGCATCGGCCTGACCCCGTTTTTGCTGTTGCTCGCTCTTATCTGTTATTATGCAAAGAAAGAAGAAAGGACAAATGGTGGGACTTTTAGTGAAAGAACTTGATTGTCTGGACGCAACCGCTATGGTCACAGGGCTGCCCACAGGGCTGATATAGAAAGTGCGGCTGCATCTCAAAACAATATTTTTGTCACTGCTTTGTGGAGCCCCGGGAAACACGTCTTCACACCATCGAACAGCGCCCCCAAGCCTTGAATATTTAGCACGTACACAAACAAAGATGCAGGAAATACCAACAAGACAACAATTTTTTGTCAATTAGATCATATTTTGGTTTTTAGTAAAGAATAAAAAAAATATTAATCACCTTGAGGCAACTGTCATTAGGATTTGATGCTATATAAAGAAAACTACATTTAATTAAACCAAATGCTTCTACTTATAGAAATAATCTGTTTGTGCTACTATTCATCGTTTGCTGCACAGTTTCCAATATCATGAAAGTTACATTTACATGAGAATGAACATGAGGTAAATATAACAAGTGGGCTCTGAACATGGGTCTGCCTCACTCTGTGCGTTGAGTCTCCAAGTGACTGGGATAACAGAAATTAAGTAAAAATCAAGGGGTGAAAATTCCCAGAAACTGCATTTCCTCATGTATGTCCTGCATGTCCCGCCTAAGGACCCCAAAGCGCTTTACATACCCAGTCACCCACCCATTCACACACACATTCACACACTGGTGGAGGCAAGCTACAGTTGTAGCCACAGCTGCCCTGGGGCAGACTGACAGAAGCGAGGCTGCCATATCGCACCATCGGGCCTTCTGGCCAACACCAGTAGGCGGTAGGTGAAGTGTCTTGCCCAAGAACACAACGACCGAGACTGGGCTCGAACCAGCAACCTTCCGATTACAAGGCGAACTCCAAACTCTTGAGCCACGATATAACACTGATGAGTTCATCATTCATCTGTTTTCCATATTTAAAAACTCCATCCACCTTTTGTGATGAAGCTTTTGTTGATCCTAGTAAACACACCAGTTTTGAACTGAAGCTGGAAACAGTAGTGAAGAGACTTACGTATCTGTTTGTGGCCATGTTTTTTCTAAAATAGAAAATGGTTTTTATTCTCTAATATAGTAAATGAAAATAATATTTGATAGTGTAGAAACACATTTCAGTGCAAAGTAAGTCACAGGTCACTTATGTCCACAAACCAGCCACAAAAAGTATTGACAGACATCTAGCAGTATGTGGCTACTTTGCATGTGTTTATCAGGGTTATGCCCGCAGTGCTAAGTGGAAGTGGGAAAAACTGACTCAGCTTATGACTTCTGCTTTCACTCAGTTTTATCAAACTAATGACAATTTGTGTGAATTAGGACCGAAAGCTCAGTAAGCCACCTCTTCGAAAGCCAAACCCATCTGTTCTCTGATTGATTTGGTAAATTTGTGATTGACATGACATTGACCAATCAAATGAAAGGAAGAAAAAAATGGGTCAAAATTTGTACTTGTAAGTTGAAACTCACACACAGCCAGGGAACTTGAGCAGTTTTACACATAGTTTTTTGCTTTGTATTTGTAATGAGACCTTAAAAAACATTTGCAACTTGTGGGTTTTTTTTTTTCAAACACAAATCTTTTTTTACACACACACAAATTCTCATCTATAGATGCACAAACATAAAATGTTCAGGTATTTTGGTTTAAAAGATTACAAAATATTTATGTCCACAGTTTAAACCCATGCCTGTCATCAGGTTTGAGATGGCGGTAAACGGTCTTAATTTCCAGCTGTATGGGTTAAAAACAATGAGTAAATGGACTAATTCTTATATAGTGCTTTTCTACTCTCCTGGAGTACTCAACATGCCTCATTCACACATTCACACCCACTCATACAAGCACTTCCTTCTGTACTTAAGTGCAATTTCCATATTCACACACATTCACAATCCGATGGACGCATCGAAGAGCAACTTGGGGTTAGTATCTTGCCCAAGGATACTTGGCATGCAGACTGGGGAAGCCAAGGATCGAACCACCAATCTTCAAGTCAGTAGCTGACCTCCTCTAGCACCTGAGCCACAGCAACCCCGTGCGTGGTGTGTGTTGTATTAGAGCTGTATAGAGTTGTAATAGAATTTTCCATATTTGCTAATAGTAAATCATTGTTATTTTCCAGCTTGGCATTTTTTTTGTCTGCAAGAATGCAGAGAGATAAGAATTGTGTCGACAACACATACACATGATCCTGAATCAGAGAAATAGCATTAAATATTGTGACTGTTGATAGAATCATAGTGTATATGTGGTTGTAGTACTGGTTAATTATACTCAATTGCTTAATACTGATCAGAATATAACAAGGTATATTAATTTTAAATATGCTTAAGTTAACCAGTATATTGCATAAGAAAATTTACAACATAATAATGAATCTGAAGACAGGACTCAAATAAATCACCTTGAGGCAACTGTTACTGTGATTTGGCGCAATATAAAGAAAACCAAATTGAATTAAACCTAAGAGGTTGACTTTGGTGTGTGTGTGTGTGTGTGTGTGTGTGTGTGTGTGTGTGTGTGTGTGTGTGTGTGTGTGTGAGTGAGTGTGTGAGTGTGTATGTGTGAGTCGTGCAAGACAGGAGGGAGTGAGAGCAACACAGAGGAGCCGCTGATCTCTGAATACCAAATATATAATTTAATAGAGTTTAACAGAGAACAAGTAAAAGAAAATATTTCTATATAACTGGATTAAAAGGGATTACGCTAAAATCCCTTTTGCTAGAATCTAAAGGTCAGTGTAAAACTTTGCAGATTTATTTCACTGCTGACCACAAAAAGACCACAATTAACGGTCAAGCTTCAGCAGCTTTTTTCTTGTGACAGCATTCATACACTTACAAAAAGTCAAAGCACACAGAACAAGTTCATTTAAGTTAAAATTTTACATAACATACAATTGCTTTTGTTAGGATCTGAATCCACTGCCACGTGGGTCTGTCAGGTTTATCTACCTGAATACGCGCATGTTTATAACAATTAATAGACATGCAAATAATGCAAATGGACACATCTAGTTCAATTACAAAACAATACATGGCATATTTGGATTGTTTAATTTATCAGTCAATGAAGAATGGAGGACAGCTTTCTATTGCCTATTTCTGTTAATCATAACAACCATTGCCTGCGCTGTTACATGTATCATAACAGTTGCAATTTCATGGGATTGAGCTTAAATTAGGGTTTGTGGCTCCGATTTTTCCAGAGTGAAGAAGTCCCACAAGCAGCAACAGCAGAGCCACCATTATGATGGTGAACACAGTCCGTAAGACGAGGTAAATATGACAGCTGGGCTGTGAGGAGGGGTCTGTCTTGGTCTCTGTGTGATTGATTGCAGAGATAAAAACAATTCATTAATTATTTCAGTGTTCACCTTGGTTATTTACTTAATATCTACATGTAACACTGACAAAATCAAGAGCTGAAAAACTGGCAGAAATGCAGTTCCTCTATTGTCCATTTAAGTTGTAAATTTAATCCCATAGACTACAAAACTCTTAAAAAGCCCAGCAAATGAACAATTAAAAAATATGGTATAAAATTATATGTAAATTATATCTGCACATTTCCCCTCCATATGTAGTCCAAAAGTTGTTATCCCGTTTGTTGTTTATTATCCATGACATAATTATAATTTTTTTCACAGTGGTATATAACGTTTGATCTGAAGAGAAAATTGTGAAAATGATTTTTAAAAATTACTGAATTATTTTATAATAAAAGAGTCTTTTTAATCACACAAAGCAGGAGACTGAAGTGAGCAGTTAGCGATCATCAGCTGACTCATGTGTCAGTCACAAACCCACTTCTTTGTTTTCGCTTCTGTCAGACAAAATCACCATAAATTCTAGTATAATGATAAGTGATACAGTTGTACTACTACTGGCATTTAAGAGGGAAAAAAAAAAGACTTCTTCATTGTCTCACCTGTGACACTGAGCCAGCTCTCTGGTGATTCTCCAACTCCTAAAATGCTGCATTTGTAATATCCTTCATCAGACTTGGAAACTTTGTGGATGGTCATGTTTCCTGTTGAGGTGTTGCTGATGTGGACTCCATATTTATAGAAATCAGCCATGAAGTCTGAGGGAGTTAACTTGTTTCTGCAGCTCAGAGTCACAGCTTCTCCTTCCATCACAGGAATAGCAGGACTCTCCAGGATCACAGAACCAGCTGAATAACAGGAGTTTTATATTTAAATTTGATTAAAATGAATCGCAAAATATTGTCTCACTGCAAACATACCAGTGACAGAGATGTTGATACTGTTGCTTCTGATCCCTCCTTCAGTCTCATACCAGTACTCCCCACTGTCATCTAGATAAACATTTGTGATGGTGCAGGATGATCCTGTCGGTGTTCTCTTCTTAGTATTGGGACATGTTTTTATTTTCCCTTTGACTTTATGCACAACTTCACAATAATCAACCCCGTCACAGTAAAATGTCACTGCTTCATATTCAAAGAACTGTAATCTGTTTGGAAGGATATGAAGAGAAGCTGCATCTAGATGAAGAAAAGGAGAGATTTACTTTTTCTAGTTTTATTTTTGAATAACAAATTTGTGGGACAATGATATAACAAGCCACAAAGTTTTCTTTTTAAATCACAAATTAGAGTTCCAAACATAAGTCAGTAAATGTTCATGTCAGTTTACTTTTCTAGTACTTACCAATTTTCTGATCATGTGCACATAGCAGGATGATCACACTCATCACTGAAAAGACAAAAAAAACGGGCTACACTTTAAAAAATAATTTAAATAAAAGAAGAACCGTCATACGTAATACTTAAATGCAAAACTGCTGACAAAGCTATTTGTTATTTAGCATTTTTTTAAGGTTCCTCTACATGAAAACCACATAGTAGTTTAAAACCATTATTAACGTATAGATTTATTACACTTTAGTTTTAATGTGGAAGTGGAGAAAGTACTCACCGAGTTTGACGCAGAGAGCTCTAAAATCCATGATGTCGTCCAGATTGTTAACAACATTCTGTTTCTGTTTGGCCTATTCGTGCTGCTGATGCAACACTTGGCATTTAAAAGAAGAAGCAAAAATGCTGCCCTAGTAACACTGCAGTTTCAGTTCACTGGAGTGAAATCAGAGACAAAAGCTGCCTTTAATACAACTTGTAATAATTTAATGTTTCTCACATTCACTTTACTATGATACAGTAACATGTGAAAACGTGTGTATTAGTATAAAATCCAGAGTGGTATCATTGTTTAAATAAAAAATGCACAGCTAATGGGTTTATTTCGGTACACAACATTTTTCTTGTTGTTAAAATTGTGAACATACACTTGTGGTGAAGCTGCTTGCACTTATCAGTGGGAATACCTGATTGTTTATGGACATATGAGTACATCAGACAGAGGCACAAATACAAATACTTAAGAGTAGGAAGCAGACATTTAATTTGCAATGATAATTTTCACACAGCGTGTCTTTTACATTCATGCATGACTCCTGAATCAGCCCATCTGCCTCAGGTTGATGTCACACTTTGCCTCTCCTAAGCATGAAATGCTTAGTTAATATATTTAAAGACATATCATCTGTTGATGGTACTGCAATTTACTTACAAAGCCTAACAGACACATGGTGGGCCAGTGTGTCTATTACATGCTTTTCCGTGATATCGTTCATGTAGCAGATCTGTGATGTGGAAACAGGAAGGTAAGTGGGCAAGGCACGTTCAGCATACCCAGGGTATCTTAGGATCAGGTTAAGCAGCAACACCAAGATCGTGAACTCAGTTTCTTGCACGTTCACATAAAACAGGTTGTGTTTGCAGCATCTGATCAATCACAAAGACAGTGCTCTTCCACAGAAGAAATGCCAGAGACATCATCAAGTGGCAATTAAAAAAATATTAAGAATATAAAAATGTATCATTACAATGCAACACTGTTTTTAAAACGTGGTGCTATAAAGGTCATTAATCTGGTGATCCTGGTGATAATAGAATGAATGCTGAATCCAGGGCAAACTATGCTTAATTAGCGTTTTTACCTAACAACTACAATAAGCATAAAAGTTACTGTACGGCTGTTCTTATACATGTAATACATTTATTACCAACCTGAGAGTTTATCCGCTGGTCACTGGACATTCTTCTGAAGTCTTAATCCAGGTCCAGCTCAAGATGCTGTAGATTCCCCTCATTAACACTTTGGGTCCACTGGTAAAATGTAGTTCTATTAATCTGTGCTGGATTACTCTGTGGCTTTCTCAAAGGACCTAGATGTAAATCCCCAAATAATGAATTTAAGAACTGAAATTGAATTTTAGAACTGAAACTGAATGGTGAGAAGTGAAACGGAAATTACTGGAAAGCAAATTAAAAAAAAAAAAGATGAAATACAGTTTGAAAGCAAATTAATTCATTTTCAAAATATAACATTCAATTTCAATTTAGTGATGATTATTTTCAAACCAATACATTGGATTTCAAATTAGGCTAACTCAAATTCAGTTTTAAAAATCATTTAGTCAAGTTACAATTCAGATTCAATCTGAGAAATGCAAATTTGAATTAAACTTATTCAAATTCAGTTTCTGATGGCACAAAGTTCTGCCCAAAATTTATCATGTAGAAAAACTGATATGTGCTTTTGAAATTGAAGTTCTTTATCTTATATTAACATATTGCTGGAATTAAATGTGCACTTAAATAAACTTTATATTCAGAGAAAGTGGAGTTTCAGTCATTCAACCTCGAAGAAAAATGAGTTTGACATACCCGTGTTACAACTACCATGATTTCTCTTTAGCTATTATTTATTCAGCACAACATCAGTCACTTTTTTTCACCCCAAATTATTTTCTATTATTCATTCTACATATTAGTATTAACACATAGAGTCCACAGGGAGGCAGTCAATGCAAACTGTTATCCTAACATAGGATAAAATTAACATGGGAAAAAATAAACCGTCTGGTACATTTCTAGCTGGATATTTGAATGTGAATGTTTTTGCAATAATGGTTTCAGTGGTACTACTCTGCCCCTTGCCGTGCAACATGAAACACTGCAAGATCTTCTCCCACGGAGATAAAAGAGGAATCCCCACATACTTTGTGTCAAACGAGTGAATTACGGCCGTGTCAAATTATTTGTTGCAAAGGAAGTAATAAACGTTTATGACATGTCATAGAAATATTATATTTCACAACTCACAATTTTCACAATAAATAATAATCATATGATCAAACATTGTGATGATAATAATATAATAATAATAACATATGTATAGAAATTATAATTATGTATGGGACAATAATCATGTTAGTGTGTTCTCATTTTAGTGTTTGGCCTCACGTCTCTTGCAGTGCTCATTATTCTTTGTACTCACCTTAGTTTTCTTGTGTTCCCAGTTGTTTCCTGACTCACGATACAAACTTGCAATCATTATATTTCACAGTTTCTATTTTTATCATCTTGTACCTTCATTTCGTTGTAAATAACACCCTTGTTTGCTTCAAAGTTCTGTTTCTCGGCTTGAATCTGTTTTTGGGTCCACTCCATGTTTTGGCTTCCAGTCCGTATAGGAGCTGGAGGCTGCATGCCCTGCTGGGGGGTGTCAAGTTTTCACTCAAATTCAAGTCATATTTTGATATAGATTTTGTGTGTGTTTACTGTTTTTTAAAAAATTGAATCGATTGACTTGTTAAAAAACTTGATAAACACTACAAACAGATTTTCACAGATGAAGTAATTAGCGTAGACGACATCGCATTCCCCTGTGTATAAGATCAAAGACTATGAAGGTGAACTAACTGCCAGTAGTTTTTATGAACAAGAGTTGTATAAAGTGAAGGTGATGAATGGCCATCTTTATTGTATAGACAAAATTCTGGTAAAGTGTAAAACAGAGGGGGAAGACATATTTCCTTGTGACTAGCCAGCTAATAGCTGAATTGAAACCAGAAAGCTTAAAAAGAACCTAAAATAAAGAACTGTGGCACGAATAAGGCACGGCGAGTCCACGGGTCACAGTTTTGAGCCATCTTTATTGACTTGCATCACAACACAACACACAACAACCCCTGAGTCCCCGTGTTTTAACACGGCGGGGGTTATTGCGGATGCCGTGCAGGTGCGTCCGCACAGCACTGCAAACCACGCCCCACCACATACTCCCATCGCCCAATTGAGGCCGGGGAGACATCTGGCCGAACCTACTCCCCCACCGCGAGCAAGAGAGGGAATCAGCCCGGACCGTTGGCGGCCCCGAGCCCGGGGCAAGCGACGGGGAGGTATACACATTTGACCCTTTCTCTGCATGCAGCTGCATTTAACTGGACTGCAGCCCTTTACATGGCTGTACAACAGAAGCATGCAGCTGTTTGGATGGCTGTAAAGCAAGGGCCTGCAGCCTTTTCTGGGGCTGTAAGGTAAAAGCATACAGCCCTTTGAACGACTGTAAAGCAAAAGCAGGCGGCCCTTTAAAGGGCTGTGAAGCAAAACATGTACAGCCCTCTCAATGTCTCTATAGCAAATAAACCTGGCCTTTGCAGGGCATGTACCTGGGATTATGGTTCTCACCTCAAACACCAGAAGGCGAAGAATAAACGCTTACTCAGCATAGATAGCAGTTTATGTCTGCCCTCCGCACCCAACAAAATTATTGAAGTGATTAACTGTTAGCTGCCTTTCTGCAGACTTTCAGACTCACTTTGGCCATAAAACTGACAAAGGGACCCAATGCAATGATGGATAAAAGACTGGTTTACGAAAAGTTATGGTGTAGGGTCACATGTATTATAAGTGGAAGATGAAAAGAAAGAACAAAGGACGAAAGGGTACCCAATGGCAGGAGGGGGGATCACTGTCCCTTTATAAGATGAGTTCGATATGCATCGGGTAGCTTTTTGTCTGCTCCTTCTTTCTGAGAGCTGAGACGTCCTGAGGGCAGAGCTGGCATGACTGTGAACTGTGATGTTTGACGTGTGTTTGCTTTCCTGCTTGCAGTAATAAAGAGTATGATCACAGCTTTTTCCTTGTTGCAGACTTTATTTACACAATTCCACGACACTCTGTTCTAAGAATTGTACTCTACTTTCCAGAGAATCTTTTTCAGTGATTTGATTTTAATTGGATCTGAAAAGCTGGACATCCACAGTATTCGTGGGATATGGCTACCATATTGGCTTCAAAATTTGCAACCCGACAATTGTTCTTAAACTTAAGGCTTAATACATTCAAAAGCGTATTAAAAGTGCTATAAAACCCTGTGATCTAACAGATGAGAAGATTCACAGAGGCATGAAAAAAACAAATGAGTAGCTAGATGTACCTTGATGTAACATAAGAACAGCAGCAAACTGGCATCTGTTTTGATCAGCTCGGAATCGGACGTGGTTATTGTGGAAAGGTTATCAGACAAAGACCAGGTGACCTTCCAAATTCAGCCTCTGCCTGATTCTAAACCTCTAACCCCTCGTCAGAAGGCTGTAATCTATGCTGTGTTCCTAACTGGCTGTGTTAAAACTGTCCCCGGCTATCTTACCGGTAATGGTTAGGAGTAGGACCACCTCAGGGAGGAGCCCCAGCTTGGTAGCTCAACTGTCAGCCAAGAGTCTTGGGCATTAGCTAAAATCCAGGCAGATGAGAGGTTCTGGTCTCTCACCGATCACTGGCTTCAAGAGAGGAGGGGGAGGTAGACAGCTGTCGGGACGGTGGGGGGGCATAACACCTCAAACAGCTGTGTTACACTGATCAGGTTAAACCTGGCCTCCCCTGGTCTCTCACTGGTCAAAGTGAGAACCTGCCCCGTTGAAATTGGTTTATTATTCACAAGTTTTCTGATTGGTAAAGGGTAGGACCACCTCTATTTTTTAGTTTAATGATGGCTTGGGGAGGAGTCTTATCCTAGGGTTCGAACCATCAGTCTAAACTGTCTTGTCAGTCCAGACTGGTTGCTGTTTGAAGATGCACCTGACACTCTCGGAAAGTCTTGCTGTGGTATGGCCGCCTCAAGTGAAATTGTGTTGCACTTTGTGATGTTCCCTTTTCAGATTAAACAAATGCAAATAAAATGAATTAAAGTCTTCCAGCGGTCCATGCAGCCTTCAGCGCTCCTCATCTTCACTGCCCTCTTTTGTCACAAAAGCTTTGTCAAAAAAAGCAGTTTAATTAAGAATAACCATAAAAGCATGCTATAACACGTGTTAGCACACTTGCACACTCACACACAGACACGCACGACTGCTGTCAAAAAAGTAACGTTTTTCACTTAAAATCACAACACACCATTATGAATTATTTTTCCATATAAAACATCTATACATATCTTATTATTGCATATTTTTATTTATTATTATCATTAATCACTTTTATGGCACAAAGTATGTGGGGATCTTTGCTTCTAGAAACCTAACCAACCAAAATAAAAGTCTCAAATTAATTAATTAATGAAGCATGTAAAGGTCTTTTTCTATTTGTACTACTCATTATCATTGTCTGCACTGTTTCCTGTATCATGACAATTATAGTTACATGTGGGTGAATACAAGTTAGTTGTTGTAACTGTCCCACCAGTTGTTCCACAGTGAACAAGTCCCACCAGCAGCAGCAGTAGAGCCATCAACATGATGGTTAACAAAGTCCGTAAGATGAGGTAAATCTCCAAGTGACTGGCTGCAGAGATAATAGAAATTAATTAATTAGTTTTGCTCACCTTGGTTTCAAACTTATTATCTACATCTAATTCTGGGAAATTCAAGGGCTGAGAAATTGACAGAACCTGCAAAACCTTTAATGTCCACTCAAGCTGTTCTTCAAAAGTGAATCCATCCCCGTAGACTACCATGTTAAAATACACAACTAATGAACTAAACTAAATAAACACGTTTATAGGATGGTACAAAACAAACTTTTGCTCTGATTCCAGAAAGTGTTGTAATCATGAGTATATTTAAAAATAAATTATAAAGTAAATCAAATACTGATTATTAAAGGGAGGATTAATGGAATAATTATTTAACATTTAAATGTGATTTAGAACAGTTGTACAATAAATCTGCAAACACTTTTTTTCTCCAAATGTACTGCCATAGTACATTAACAGTAAATTGGACAAAGCAGGTGACTTTGAATCAACCTTTTGGGACTTACCTACCTTACCTAGACTGGTAGCATGCATCAAGACTCTTGAAATTAAAAATACTACTTTTGAAATTTAAAAAAAAAAGGAAAACCAAAATAAACAACAACAACAACAACAACAAAAATAAATACTTCAGTGTCTCACCCGTCACAGGCAGCCAGCTCTCTGGTGATTCTCCAACTCCTAAAATGCTGCATTTATAAAGTCCTTCATCAGATTTTGAAACTTTGTGGATGGTCATGCTTCCTGTTGAGTTGTTCCTGATGTGGACTCCATATTTATAGAAATCAGCCATGAACTCTGAGGGAGTCATCTTGTTTCTGCAGCTTAAAGTCACAGCTTCTCCCTCCATCACAGGAGCAGCAGGACTCTCCAGGACCACAGAACCAGCTGAACGACAAATGACTTAAATTTTTAAAATGTTGAACTTGTGTTTGTTTGTGATAAAATGTTACTGGTGTCATTCAATCATACCAGTGACAGTGATGTTGATTTTGTTGCTTCTCTTCCCTCCTGCTGTCCCACACCAGTATTCTCCACTGTCACTTACATAAAGAGGATTAATTGTACATTTTGAGTCCGTTGTTGTTGCAGCTGTTTTCTCACTAGTTTTCTTGCAATACTCTACTTCCCCTCTCATATTAAATACTACATGTCCATAGAAACTTTCCTCACAGTAAAAACTAGCTGACTCATATTCAAAAAACTGGGATTTGTTTGGAACAATACGAAGAGAAACTGCATCTGAGAAGAAGAAAGAGAAAGATTCAGTTTATTGTTGAATGAACAAACTGCTGGATGTCATTCAACAACGCCATAAGAAAACATGATGTAATTTGGTGCTATGTAAATTAAACTAATTTGAACTGAATGCAACTGTCTGCTGGTCCCAACAAAAAATCATAAATAAAGTTTATATAAAAAAGCAAACTTATGATATTCACCAACTTTCGGATCATGTGCACACCGCTGGATGATGACGGTCATCACTGATGAGAGAAAAAAGAATAAAATAAAAACTGTGTAATTTTAATACTTTTAAAACTTGTTGAATCTTTTAGTGAAAAATTGTATTTATCATCACATCTCTAAGTTCTCACCAAAATGTTCCTCTACATGAATAACCATTTTAACAACATTGTTCACTTTATCAAACTCTTACACTAAACTACAGTTTTGTTTTAATGTATAATGTATAAATACTCACGCAGTCTGATGCAGAGCTCTCTGACCTCCATGATGTCTTGCTGCAGACTGAGTAATAGACTCCTGTGTAGCATATTTGAAACAACTCTCAATCATTTTCAGAGAAGCAGAGCTGCTATTGTGGTAGGTCACCTGATACAAAGACAGCCTACAGCTGCTTTCAATACTGTTTGTAGCAAATTAACATTCACCTTCTTATTCTTGCTTTACAGCACTGATGAGTTAATCATTCTTATACTTTCATTCTTTAATCAGACAGTTCATCCACATGTTGAGATCAAGTTTTTTGGAAATCCCGGTAAACATGCCAGTTTTAAACTCCAGCTGGAAACAGCGACAGAGAGCCCTACATGAGAGTTCTTTGAAAATCAAATCTGGCTTTTATGTGTTTTCCTAACATTGAAAATAAAAGCAAAAGAAAAACAATACAATGCTTCATAGAAGAGACAGATATTTCAGTGTAAACTAAGTCAGAGGTCACATATGTACACAAACCAGCCACAGAGCGTTTTATTAGACAAGTACAGTACTGCAGGTACTTTGCACATGTTCATCAGAGATATGCTGAGTGTGATCAGTTATATGACATGAATTTGATATTTATTTGATATTAAATACATCTAAAATGTATCTCAGAGTATTGTTTTCTTTCTGCAGATGTACTAGTGACAATGAAACTGATAATGTTGCTTCTCGTCCCTTCTTCATTGTCACACTCCACCATTGTCTGTAAGCATTTGTAATGGTGCAATTGTTAGTTTTGCTATATAATCCTACTTTTCCTTTGAATTTATTTACAGTTTCATTGTAAACAAGCCCCTTACTCTAATATTTTGCATGCTCATATGGAATAGTTGGACTTTAAAAACATGTTTTTAAGGACAGATTAGCGTTATTTTGGAATACGTGAAAAAAAAAACCTTTTATAGCTGATTTTATAATAAAACTGTTCTTTAAATATACAAATATATAAAAAAGCTGTATTTTAATTTATTGACCCATAAAATAAAAAAAGTTCAGTATTTTAATTAAAATGTACACATTTTTATTTTATTTGTTTACTATAGTATAGTTTATTATATAGTTTACTATGATTAATTACAACGGAATCAACGAGGAGCTGAGCTGCTCTCACGCACTCAGTTTTTACGCAGTCTGACCAAACAAAAGTAGAAAGCAACTTCATTTTCTTTGACTATATTGAACAAATATTGCTGCAGCATGAAACAAGACACCAGATATTCTTTCTGGGTACTAGACCACAGTTCAGTTAGTGACATACTCAGTATCAAACTTTGCACGTGTCTTTCACAGCTGACTATAAACTTGTGACATTTTCAGATTAGTGGTTGACCACTTTGAGCTTTTTTCATGTAATGGTATTTATACAACTTTTAAAAGACAAAGCAGATGGAACAAGTTGGTTTAAATTCAACTTCTAAATAACAGACGGTTGCTCTTCTTACCATTTGAACTTTTTATGTACTTACAGCCATGTAGGTCTGCCTGACTGCTGTATTTAACTGAATACAGGCAACTCATAAAATTTATAGACATGCATATAATCCAAATCACATGAGAATGTACAGCTTGTTCGGTTACAAAAACAATGCATGATAAATTGGGTTTGTATTCACTCTCACAGACAGATGTGATTCATTCATCAGTGAGCTCTCTGGAAGATGCCTAAGAAATACAGAAAAGGATAAATAATCACTTTAAAGGTCAGTTCCAAAAGAAAAAAAAACAAGAAGAGAAGATGGGATAGGAGGGATCCTCTACTATGGGTTGGTTTATACCTGCTGAGGACATCTTTGTGCTGGTTCCTGCTTCTCCTTTAAATAGATTGAATTACATCAGTTGATAGCCAGAATTTACACATAAAAAAACAATACTTATCTTGATTTTTGCAAATTTCAATGTAATGTTGCTTAATGTGAAAAACCACCATTAAAATGTTTTGTTTTTTTGTTTGTTTGTTTGTTTGTTTTAGCTAAACGCACCTTGTGGTGGAGTGTCACTGAGGCCAAAGCTGTAGAGAATGGGACTAGAGGACAGTCAATCTTCATCTGATGGATAAAAGCAGTAGGTGTGGGAGGACAGAAACAACAGCAATGTTAGTTGTTCAATGCTGTTCAATACTTTGCATGTATGAGAGAAATTATGGTTGTTTTTATGTAACACCCAACAAAGGAAATAAAACCATCCTACACATTGAAAATTCTTACTAAAATCTCCACATTTATAAACATTACATATAGAAACAAAGATGCAGGCAGTACCAAAAAGAAAAAAGTTTTATAAAATACATTTCTTCTTCCTGTTTTTTTTTTTCTTACAACAGCATACATTTCTCTGCCTGGATTCACAATAGTTGCGGATGCTGGAAAATAATAAACGTCAGGCACATGAAAACATGAAAATCTTACTTAGCTTAATAAATAGTCTGTGTCTCATAGGCTACGTTCACACTGCAGGCGAAAGCGCATCAAATCGGATTTTTTTGACCCTAAGCGACCCATATCCGATCATGGTATGACAGTGTGAACGGCACAAATCCGATATTTTCAAATACGATCTGGGTCACTTTCATATGTGGTACTGAATCCGATACGTATCCGATGTTTTAGAAAGCGACTGCTGTTTGAACGGTCATGTCGCATTAAATCCGTCTTTTACGTCACTGACACAAGACAGACGCCAATTATCAGCGCCGGAGAAGACATTGCGAACGCTTCCTGGCCATCCAGTGTAGATGTCAGTGAAACTGTTGGGAAGACAACGTTGGAGAAATGTGAACATTTTATTTGTACTGTATAATCTGCAGATTCTGACAGAAATCTCCAACTATCCTTTGAAGCACCGCTCCTCTAAAACAGCAATAAGGATAATTATTAGGTTATTTACATTATTATGTAAATAACAAAAAACTTAAAGCAAAAATTGCGAAACGTAAAGTCCGAAGTCTTTATATTAAGGGCCATCAGTCAAACAATATTGTTTGGTCTGGGTCTAAACAGAGCGAGTTGTGTGTGACATCTTCTTTTGCGCATGCGGGCCGCGTTGAGCGTTCACATTAGAGCGCGTTTGCTGTCGCATTTTATTTGTAGTGTGAACAAGCAGACAAAAAAATCGGATTTGATCAAAAAATTGGAATTGAGCATTAAGACCTGCAGTGTGAACGTAGCCTTAGCCTAACACCCCCCCCCCCCACAAAAAAATAACAATAAGAAAAAAATCAAATATAACCTATTGAAAACATAACTTATATGTTATATCCAACAATCAAAAACATAATTTCTATTTGAAATGATACATCTTTCACTGTATAATAACAATACTGCCACAGTGTTTGTGCTCTGACCTGTTTGGTCCTCGGCTAAGCCCGAACCATCGACTGTTGTTGATGGATAAAACAAATTTGCACAAGATGAAAAATAATAATAAAATAAAATGTATGAACATAACCAGCAAAAAGGAAATCAACATTTTCAAATGTAAACCACATATTAAACTTAATCCATAAAACAACAGTTAAGTAAATACAATTGAAATAAGCAGTAATTCCAGGGTTTTACAGGTAATTCAAATTACATTTAATTTAACACGACTTGTTTAATTGTGTCAGAAAAGCAAAGTTTTCTTCACCCCTCTCCCAGCAACATTTGCTACAGTGATACAATCCCACCAACAACAACAGAGCACTGAATACAGTAGTGGCAATGAGCCATGGTATGTTACCAGAGGAGCAAAGTCTCGTCTCTTTGTAAATGTCTGGATTAGTTGCTGAATGTGTAAAAGATAACAATTTTAATGGGAAGATAAAATATCTAAATGTTAATTCAAGCTTCTTTATATAAAGACAATATTTAAAATGTTACACATCTAGCATTATGAGCTAGTAAAAACACAGGGGGACATTTTGTGCACCTGCTTCATTTGCTTATATCAGACAATATAAAAGCAGCATAACACCTGTGACACTGAGCAAGCTCTCAGGTGATTCTCTAGCTCGTGAAATGCTACGCTTGTAAAGTCCTTGGAAACACTGTGGATGAGCATTTCTCAGTGTATCTCCAATGAATGTGATGTCCATATTGATTGAAATCAGTTGTGAAGGTGGAAGAAGCCATCTTCTTTTTGCAGCACAGAGTCATATCTCCTTTCATTATAAGAATGACAGGATCACAGAACAAACTGTATAACACAAGTCTGTGGTTCAAGTGATATTAAAATCATTTAAAATGTAGCACAAAATATCGTTACCTCGTTACCAATGACAGAGATGTTGATACTGTTGCTTCTGTTCCCATCAGCCTGACACCAGTACTCCCCACTGTCATCTGGATAAACATTGTTGATGGTGCATGTGCTGGTGTTGGTGTTCTCATGTTAGTTTTGCTATGTGAGTCTATGTTCCCCTTGAATGCAAAAAAAAAAAAAAAAATCATATCATATCAATGATTAGTTCTTTTTATACTTATCAACATTATGATCATGTGCACAAAGAAGGATCATAAGAGTCGTCACTGAAGAGACAACAAGAGAGCTCCATTACATAAAAATGTTGATTTCTACAGCTGCTGGCACAGAAATTTACATCTAGTAACAGCCGGGCAAAAAAACAATACTTTTCTCAGAATTAAAACAAACAAACACATTTAATTTCAAACTTCATGATATTTATAACATTTGTTATACTTATTTGTAATTGACAAATGTAATTTAGAAATGGAAAAAGTACTTACATCATCTGATGCACAGAGTTGTCACCTCCAAGTTGTCTTCCTGCAGATTGAAGGCTGAAGTGCAAAGGCAGTGAGCAGGGGTGTTTCCTGTGTGGCTTCTATCAGCAGATAAAGTGATGCAAAACATTTAAAAATAGCTTTCAAGGAAATTGCTTTGTATTTGCATTATACACAGTGTTTACCGGAGTTTTTTCCCCCGAATCACTACCTTATCATGGTGTCCCAGGAATCCCAGTGGCTACGTTGTTTGAGGCCTTTTTCCCCCTGGCAGGGTCTCCAATGATAAATTGATCCTGGGTGAGAGACCAGGCAAGGCCAAGAGACCAGCCCTTTGTCCTTGGTGAGAGGCAGAGGGCACAGGTGGGCGTTGTCAACAAAGAAGCCTAATGTTTAAAAAAGTATAGAGCGTGTCTGTCTCCCAAAACTGGTTCCACAGAAGAGGTGACTGAAAGCTGAAGTCAGTCTCCATAGACAGCTATAATAAATGCTATATATTACATAACAGCAGAAATAAACTGATACAGAAACTGATACAAAATTCTGTTTTAGTAGATTTAGTTTGTTTTGGGGTTTTTTTTTTCTTTCTTTTTTTTTGTGCGCACCATTAAGTCCCCATCCAAATATAAAGTACTGTGCAAAGGTCTGGAGCCACACTTATTTTCTTCATATTCTTCTTTCAAAATTCCAGATTTTCTTGTATTTTTCAAAAATGGTCTTGACCAATAGTTCTCCAGGTCTTTCACAGTTTCTCTTTAAACATTGGCTGCTTTCCACTCATTTTCAGCATGCACTTTAATGTGACATTCTTCTTCTTTTCATTCTATTTCTTCTTCTTCTTCTCATTTTTATTAAAAGTATACTTGGAATTTTCCCAAGTGTGATTTACATTTACTTTTAAATCCACTGCAACGGCTCCATTCATCAGTATAACCCTGCTCTGATATTTTGAGAATTTATTATGTTTCTTATTTTACAGAAAACAGAATCATGGCATAGGATACAACATACTGTAACTTACTGAGGCCAAGCCCAGAAGAGCTGAGCAGCACAACCCAATAACTAAATGCAATTATCTTTTTGTTACTAAAGAAGCATCACTTGCACTCACTCAGCTCCTGACTTCAGGGCCGTGCAGAGACGTTTATAGGGGCGGGTGCTCAAAGCTAAAAAGGGGCACACTGAACCAGGCTGAATAACAACAACACACATTCATCAAGAATCTAATATGGGATCGCATCATACTATATGACTGTTGTGAGGCAAAGCAAACGTAGCCTATGTTTTACCTGATGGGTACAATGTTGCTGTTGAGGGGTTGCTGCTGCTCCTGCTGCTGATAGTGCTGGAGGGCAGGGCTGTGTTGATCTGAGACTGTAGACATTAAAAAGTCCATAGGAGAGATGGGAGCTGATTAAACAAGTGTCATGAGATAATAACAAAATGCAAAGATTGGTGACAGCGCTTGGAACCATAAGGCAACAAAAAACTGAGAAATAAACTAGACCCTGCCTGTGAATCACTCTTTGCCTCTCTTCCTCCTTCATTCCCTCATTTCATCTGTCACTCTCCACTTGCTGTCCATCTGAGAACAAGGCACAACTTGCTATTGCAATAAACTATTATTTAATTATCCACACTTAACAACTCTTACACTTAATCTATAATAAAATGATGACAGAAAAATGTTATAGAAGCAAAACATTTCAGTTGTGCTTATTATTATTTTTATACTGGAATACCTCTCCAACAACTGGTACATGTGTTAATGTTACCTGTGCTCTTTGTAATCCAGCTGCTGAGGGATCCACTGCCTTTAGTATCCTCACACAGCTCCTACTGTTTCCTCCTCATGTCCTTACCAGCCATGTCTGGACAATGTTATATTATGAGTAATAATTCAAAAATCCATATACATAAAACACACACATGCACACACAGTGACATTTTAGACCTTCAGAATACTGTATATACTGTGGACACAAGTTTGCATCATGGTGCTGATCCAGAATCCTTCCCTTATTATTTATTACTAGAGCTACAATAATAAAGCAATGAGAAAAAAAGTAATAAATATGAAATAATGTATTTATGATGATTCCATTTGTTTCACTATCCACTCTGTGCAGGCAGAAAGCTTATTACATTTTTAAACTGTAGAGATAAAATAATTTTGCTGCTGTAAAATCAGCATTTTGTCTTATTTAAAATATAAATCGAATATAATCTGTTTCTCAATGTATGTTCTTTAAAATACAGCGTGTGTTTTTTAAATATTATAATTATAATCATCCATAATTATGTGGACATGCATATTACATCGTTTTAAGTGAAATATAATCCCCCCAGAAAGGCAGGAAAAGCCCTGTAACTTACTTTAAAACTAAATATGTTCCCTAAAACGGTGGACAGAGCTACAGACCCATGACAGCCTTACCCAGTGAGCCAGCAGCTATGACCAGCATTACTTGTGCAGTTAATAAAAGGACAGGTAATGTTTGTCGCGCTGTTGCACACACAGCACACTCATTTGTTTCAGTTCGTCAGTTGCCACAAGACAACTTACCAACGTGTACGTAATAAGCTAATACTCCTGTGTGCTTTAGACTACAGTGTGCGCTGTACACCTACTTACTGGTTTTGTCGCATCAGTCTGTGTCTCTGAGGTAATTTGTGTTTCTCCTACAGCTCCGGACCGCAAAAAATGCGCGTGCTCTTTGTGAGCTCGTTCCCGGCTCGTAACCAGCGCGTTCTGCCGTCAAGGGCGATCATTGGTTAATGGTGATCATGTGACTGATGCAAGCCAGATCCTTTTATTTAGCAAAAATGTGATTAATAGTTAAATATTATTGTTGAGGGGCACAGACAGGACTCTGCACGCACACACACATTTAAAAAAAAAATTAAAATTAAAAATTAAAAAAAAATTGCCTCAACAAAAGGGCACTTTGGGCACCCATCAGGAAAGGGACGGGTGCTCAAGCCCCTTCCGCCCCCCCCCTCTGCACGTGTCTGCCTGACTTCTACTTTCACACAGTTTAATCAAACCAAAGTAGAAGGTCAGATCATTATCTTTGGCTTTAGAGCAGCTGCTGCTGCAGCACGAAACAGGACACCACTTATTTGTCCTGGGTACTAGACCACATTTCAGTTAAAGACAAGCTCAGTATCAAACTTCGCAGGTTTGTTTCACTGCTGACCACAAACTTGGGGCAATTGATTTGGAAACAAAAGAGCAGGGCCTTTCAGAATAGCATGACCACAGTGAGCATGTGCATTCATGCACATGGAAAAGAGACAGGGCTGATGGAACAAGGTGGTTTGAGTTTAATGTCTAAATAACAGACAGAAGCATTTGTTAGTATTTGAAACATACATGTACATATAGCCATGTTTTCCTGGCAACCAGGTATGTCTTAAAATGCACTAGATATAACAATTTGTAGATATGCACACAAAACTAAATTCAGTAATCACATTGCAATTACAATTATGTTGTCATTTGCACACTGGGCAGACAGCCAGAAAGACAAAAAAAAACACCAAATAAAATTTACTTTTTCTTCTTGTGGACTTCTGCTACAGTCAGCTCATTTCAGTTTATCTTTGGGAGAAGGAAAATGGTGGAGCAGTCTATAGTAGTAATATGGATATTGCTTTCGTTTTTATTGTACAAAATTTGAAGAGTGTGATGGTCCAAGACATAAACAACTGCATTATACTGCTAACAGAACTGGGGCTTAGAACTTAAAGCAATGCTAGCCAAGAACCCAGAGTGATTATATAGCTGAGTGACTGCCAACCCAAGACTCTGAACTTCAACAGGTAACAAAAGTAATGATGAGTACTCAGTCTTGCAGCCCATGTTTCTACCTGTTCATGTGGGATTGTAGCTTATAGGTATATATTGTTAACTGGTAATTATAAGCCTTTCAGGTAATATTATAGAGTAACAAGAACATTAGAAATTTGTTACACTACTTGTTTACATGTCTCCAGAGAGTAATTAAATTACATACAGAAACGAAAAGTAATGAAGAAAAGGGGTAACGCGGCGCGGGGATTAGCAAAGCCTCATGGCAAGAAGGTTTCCGTGTGGAGTTTGCATGTTCTCCCCATGTACTCCGGCTTCCTCTTACAATCCAACGACATACAGTTAGTGGGGTTAATGTCAGTGTGAATCATTGTCTGACTCTATGTGTTAGCCCCGTGACAGACTGTCGAATGTCCAGGATGCATCCTGCCTCTTGCCCTATAGTAGCTGGGATAGCCTCCAGCCCCTCCGCGACCCTGACAAGGATAAAGGGAAGACAAATGATGGATGGATGGAATGAAGAAAAATAATTAAGAAAACTCCAACACTGCTGACAAATTTGGGATATTTCATTGTTTTCTCTGTCAAATGTGATTATGTCTTCAGTCAGTTCTCTTTCTGCAACCTGTAAGATAAGCAAGAAAAAAAATTAATACATGATGGAAATCATTTGCTTTGGTGGACATTACACACCAATAATAACTTCTTAGGGCAGCTCCAGAAAAACTATGAACATTGTAGGTTAAAACGTCTTGATGCATTCTCAATCATCCAGGAAAGTAAATCTCCAAAAGTTGAATCTGTTCATCTGGACGTAGCTTTTGTGGACTTCTTGGATGAGTGACGAAACATTTCTCCCACAAAACGCTACGTCCAGATGAACAGCTTCAACTTTTGGAGATATGAACATTGTAGTTATCAAACATTAGCTCTCCTATCATGTCTTTCATATTTAACACCCATCACATATTATCAGAATGCAGCACCTAAGCCATCAATAGTTATATTTAGTCTCACCTTTGGGTTGTGTTTCACCCAGGCCTAGCATGTAGTAATTGGCTGTAGAATATAAAATATCATCATCTGATGGAGAAATGCAATGGAAGTGAGAGGTCAGATACACACAGTGCCTACTGTCATATATCAGCATATCATTCAAGTGGTCAAAAGGCGACTTTTGTTGTGATTTGGCGCTATATAAATAAAATTGAATTGAATTGAATTAATAATAGGGTAACGAGGTGAAAACAAGAATGTAACAATGTAGTAATTTCTAAGTTATTAAAATTCAAATACCAATGTAATAACCAGTTAATATCCAAATAATATTATCATTTCAACAGTGGTTACAGATAAATAATATTTCACTTAAATTTATGTAATTGGATAGTAAGGGTGCAAACACTGGGGGTAATAATGTGGACATAAATCCAAAGACATGAGGTAAAACCAATTAGTAAAACTAGGGTAATACTGTGGTAACAATATGATAATCTGCTAGCAATAACAAGGTCATGTCATTACTTTAGTATTTTGCTAAGCTAAGATATTATTTCCCAGCTTTTACTTAATACTCTACAGTTTTGAGAGACTGAAAATCTCAGATTGTCTTTTGTTGACCTCTACCTAATATTTCTCTGTCTTGTAAATGTCATAAATATTGGTTGTTCCAAGTTGTTTTCCTTTTTTATTGCCAAAGAATATATTGTGAAACAATTAGTATCGCAAAATAATGCCAACATTGTTCAAAAATGAAAGTAATTAAGTTTATATAGTGTTTACAGCTAATTTTGAAACGGAATGCATGTCTAAAGTGCTACTTCGTGACACATGTAACCATTTTGAGATGCATGAGATAGAGTGTATGTCTAAAAGTGGAGCTTTAGACTTGTATTCTATGTGGCTTTCATTTCAGGCTCAACATTTGAAAGCTCAAATTGTCAGTCACATCTTCAAATAGCATGTACCTGTCCAAGAAAGCATGCACGCATGCACACATTTCACCACACAAATGGTGAAATGAAAATCTTTTTCTTCACAGAAGTAATTTTGTGCTTATAATGTTGAATAAAAACAATGTCTTAGTTCCAGCCATTTAGCAAACAACATTGACGTTTGAAATTAGCGATGCTAGTTTCAAAATAAAACAAAATTAAACAAAAATAACTCAAAGTTATGCATGAAAGATAATACTGATTTTATTTTCTTTACCTCTGTCCCAGTAACCTCTGCCAAAGCAAGACAGTCCCACTGCTACCATCAACAGAGCAATAAATAAAATGGTGGCCGTGATCCAAGGTATGGCAGCAGAGGATTTGCTCATCTCTTTGTGACTGTCTGCATTAGTTGTCGAATTCACATTTTGAGCAACTAAATAATGGTTTGAAAAAAAAGAGAAGTTGAAGAAAGAAAAGAAAGCTAAACCATCCAAATGTTCACGTTAGCTTCCAAAAAAAAGTTATTTCATGTGTTTAAATCTGTCAGTGTTTCAAAAATATTGCCTACTGTACAAACATATTTAAGAACTTTGCTTAAAAATAGTATCAGCAGTCAATCCAATTATATTTATGTTGAAACGGTATTTTAAACCATCTCAGTGTCTCACCTGTGACTTTCAGCCAGCTCTCTGGTGATTCTCCAGCTCCTGAGATACTACACTTGTAAAGTCCTTCATCTGACTTTGAAAATCTGTAGATGTTCATGTTCCTTTTGGAGCTTTGATAGATCAGATGTCCATCTTTATAGAAATCAGCAGTGAAGTTGGAGGAAGCATATTTGATACTGCAGCTCAGAGTCACAGTTTCTTCCATCGATACAGGAACAGCAGGACTTTCCAGGATCACAGCACCAGCTAAAATAGCAAGCATTTGATATGTATTTACAAATATATTAAATTTTAAAAAAAAATTAATATTTAAATATTAAGTACCAGTGACAGAGAGGCTTATAATATTGCTTCTTTTCCCTCCTTCAGTCTCATACCAGTACTCTCCACTGTCATCCGTAAAAACAATTTTAATGGAGCAGGATGATCCTGTTGGTGTTCTTTCATTCGTTTTGTTACATGATTCTACTTTCCCTTTGAATTTATGCATAACTTCACAATTAATGACTGCTTCACAGTAAAATGTTACTTCTTCATATTCAAAGAACTGCAATCTGTTTAGAACAACACGAAGAGAAACTGCATCTGAAACAAAGGAACAAAATCAGTTTTACTACTAAAACTGGCATACTGCACTTAAACAGTGAACAAATAAAACGGTAAATAAAACAATTAAAAGAGATCACAAGAAAACTTGTTTCTGTTTCCTACTTTGCCTCCCTAATTTGCTCTCTTCTCCTAATGTTAAATAATGTTGATAAAAACGAGCAAACATCTGGTACTCACCAACTTTCTGATCCTGTACACCCAGCAGAATCACAATGGTCATCACTGAAGGACGATAAAAGAGCTACAGATTTACTAAGATACTTGCTGACTTTTACAGCTACGAGTAAACTTACTTTCACATCATATAACTCAACCACACAAATGAATTATTGTGGAACTAGAGAAAGTACTCACATAGTTTGATACAGAGTGCTTTGACCTCCATGTCATCTTGCTGTCGAGGAGGGGTGTCAAACTCATTTTACATTGCAGGCCACATACAGCCTGCTTTGATCTTAAGTGGGCTGGACTATGAAACTCCCCTTTTTTTCTGGTGTAAATAAATGCTCATATTTAATTTTTTTTTCTTTTTTTGTGACAAAGAAAGAAATCAATCAGCACAACTCCTTGGACTTAATTGTAAGAAATAAATGTGTAAAATTACAGAAAACATTCTCGTAGTTCATTGCCCATACGGTCTAGTTTGTTTTGGGTTTTTTTTTTTAAGTGTAGTTGTAAAAGAAACAGAAATTTATATTACAAGATGTTGAAAACAGAAACTTTTTTGTTTTTCACAAAGTTACAGAGGTTTTATTACCCTGCTTCCGGGTCCAAAATACTCTGTGTTTATTAAGGCTGCTATGTTTTAATGCTTTTTATCTTGTTCTATTTAATCTGAACAAGCCCCTAAAAAAGTCAGTGATCACTGTGGATTTTTATTGCCAATTTTCATTCTTAATGGTAAGTTTTTAAACCTTATGATGTAACTACAGCCCAGCCCATGCAGCAGTATGTTAATGACTAACCTGGTATTGTGGATGGATTATCTCAGTTGTTCTCCTGACTGATGTTTGGTCCATTTACAGCATCCTGCCATGTGATTACATTTGTCCCTAACCATTGGGAACCCTCACATTACCTTTTATTGAGTGGAAAAAAGCTTTACTGTGTTTAAGTTATGCTAACCTTAACTGTGTAGCTAGCCACCACGTCAGTGGCGTGTCTAGAAAATTTTTGTTGGGGGGGCCAGGTAGCGGCACAGATTTGGAGAAGGGTGGCAGATGTAATTGGCAGATAATGTTAAAAAAAATTCTACCAACCGTTAACCATCATTCATGTAAACCTAATAACTGAATTTGCTTTTGACTCTTATTAGAATGAGGTTTTAACCACTACGGTGCAAAGTTTTTAGATACTGCGCTGATAATGTACAAGAGATACAATCAGTGCTTTGTCAGTGTTTATTCAGCATTCAAGGACAACAATATTTGCATAGTATTTTTACTGACATATAGTGCACATATGTTTTGGGCAAAAACATTTTTGAATATTAAAATATGAACATTTTTAACATACAATTGCCAAATTAGCCAATGCAAAACTTTATCTGCCTATTAAAAAAAGAAGATAATCTTCTTACAAACTGGTGTTTGATTTTGAAACAGGAAAAAAGTGGGGAAACAAATGAAAAGACTAACATTTGAATGAAACCTGAAAGCAAGTAAATACTTTCTATGCTGCCTTATGGTAAACTTTGGTAATATTGATGTATAAAGAACAACACTGGCTGATGATGAAATACAGTCAGCTGGCATGGTGACACTGCCGGTATTAACCTGCAGGGCTGGACTGGGACAAAAAATTGGGCATTTTGACCAGAGACCGGCCCACCAGGTATTAAAGCCATAAAGCCTTTGAATGAAAACAAACGCTGTTGTGACAGTGATGTACACGGTCTTGTTGGTATATGTATGATTTCTATCAATTTTACGTCAGATAAAAACTTTGTTCGCAAGATTCAGATAATTATTTAATAAAAGCTAGATATTTTAAATGAGAATAAGTAAGAAAAGTATTTCTTTGTGCCCCCCTTTCCTTGTTAATGCCCTACCTGGCCCCCTGGCATAACTTTGCTAGGTCCGCCCCTGCACAGTTACCAGCTGTCAGCTACATAGAAAAGGATCCTGGTGTTATTTGTCTCTCAGAAACAGTTCATAACTTCCCTTCAACTCATCCATGTCACCTAAAAGGTAAACCTGTTTCTCCATCACCTGTTCAGCTCTGATGATTCAGTAAGGACATCTCCTGGTTTCATCTGCATGTTTCCCTCTCACCACATATCCAAACCGACATCATGCCAGCAGCTTTTACAGCTGTGGCTCCAGCAAACATCAGCTGATACTAGAAATTAATATTAAATAAATTCTAACAACAGCTGATCAAGCTTAAACGTGCTGCTGTTGTTTAGCGCGACATCCGCTGGTTTCCTCTTTCTGGTGCAAAGTGGGCGATAAATAAACAAGAGAAAAGCCGATCAGCTGATCATTGATCAGTTTCATGATTGAAGTAGCAACAGGAGAGAGAGGGGGAGAGAATGAGAGAAGAAGAGGCAGCTGTGCAGCAAAGACACAGAATAACTCCAGCTTTGTGTATTTTTTTCATTCTAGCTTAAGTTCGGGACAAACTGTGTCTCTTCTCAGCTCAATACGAAACGCGTAATATTGTCTCTGAATGAGGGACCATTCCATTTTTAAGGAGCCGTTGGCAACTCTACAAACTAACCTTATGAATAAAATAAAGTTCACCATCAGTAACATCACAGCACCCGCCCAGCTGTATAGAAACTCCATCATGCTAGCTAGTACACAGTACGTGTTATTGTAACTGACTGTAAAAAGTCAGCACAACGAAAATAAACTCCACCTAAACTTGGTTTATATCTGACCCGGATAGACTGCAGGTCATAACTTCTTACCTGAAGTTCAGTTCACCTGGCCTTTCGGACTGGCGGCTGCCTCGGTCTCTCCTCCTCCTGCCTACCCTTCCCTCATCCACCTGCTAGCCGCCGTGGAAGCTCCGCCATGCTCGATGGCCAGTCCAGCTATGTTAAACTGTTAATCTTTCGCCAAAAACCTTTTTTCTGTGATGCTGTCTTTCATGCTTGGCTCTCCTACCTTTGCTAACATGATGCTCAGAGCGCAGAAGCCGATGCTGCATTCACTTACACTCGGATATCTGAGCTTCACTGTGAAAACATAATCGTACATTTGATATTTCATTGGATTTTATTGTTTTGGCTTCGGGGTGGCACCTGGGGTGGCCAGTCTGGTTGGGGGGGTGGCCTGTGCCCCCCCAGGCCACCCCGCTGGACACGCCACAGCACCACGTAACACATCATTATATACCACCTAGTCCAACTTCTGTAGGAATTCCCGCATACCACTAGAGGGAGCGCAAGTACCACCAATGAAAGTAGGCTTTCGCTAAGGTTGTTTTTTAAAAAACAAAACAAAACAAACTAAAAAAAAAAAACCAAAACAATCTGCAGCAGACAAAAGTGCTCACAACGGTAGACTGGTCCATAATAAGCAAATGAATACAGCACAAAAGAGAGATTTTTAATGGAAAACTAGTCCCAAAGCGGGACGTGTTCTCCACTGTTGTCTGTGCAGGAAGCATGCTTTTAGTCCCACCCCCATCTGCATGGATTCTTAGCAGGATGTGAGAATCCTCATGCTTAACAATTTAATTCAGACATATTCAAAAAATGTCAGGGAGAACATCTTTGCATGTGTGATGATTGCCAAAGCTGTTTAACATTTGTCACTCTTATGGCTACAAATATTACATACATGAGTTTAACCAAACCTTTGGAGATTTAGTTATTTTTTTCCTGAAAAGCAAATTCTGCCTGTTGCTGTAAGATCACTTCAAGATGCTGCTATATAATAGGAGAGTCAGATGCCTCTATCTCACATATAGAGGGTTAAAGAGACAAAAAGATGTTGCTCTCTCTCTTTAACCTTGGTTTGATGTTGTTACAAATACGAGTAACGTTTCTAGCATAAAATCAGGGGGAGAATGGGTTCTTAATGCCACCCACTCATCAAAAACCTATTGGAAAGACAGGGATGACTTTGTCAAATGTTCTGAAACACTGGGAATTAGGGGTGGAAATTATGCAAAAAATTAGCATTTATTGGCATTATGTAGTCTGTCAAAATTCAACTAACTGTGCCTCACTGAAGCCAAGCACAGAGGAGCTGAGCACCACATCAGAGCAACTAAATAATATCCTGTTTTTTACTATCATAATGTCACCAGAGCTCACTCAGCTTCTGACTTTTGCTTTTGGACCACATTCCAGTCAGAGACATGCTCAGTTTACAACTTTGCGGTTTTATTTCACTGCTGACCACAAACATGGTTCATCTGTTTTGGAAAACAAGTAACAGAGTAGCGGTTGACCACACCGAGTCAATTTTAAAGCTGCAGGAGCTTTTTTCTTGTAGCAACATTCATGTATGTGTAAAAAGGCAAAGCAAGTGCAACTAAAAGCAGATGATTAAATACACATAAACTACAACAAAATATACATGAGCACATCAAATCCAGTTGAACATGCACAGACTTTTTTTTCATTGGTACATGTAATGTACATGTGTATAGTGCCAATTAAGACATTTAATAAATCTTGGTCACATCATTACTTTCACTCTATCTCAGATGTGTTTATGTTTTCAGTCAGCTCTGTCAGCAACCTGTAAGACATTAAAAGTACAGTATAAAAAAAACATTATTTTAAATAAACAATATTTTAAAACAAGAAAACGGCGTGTTTTACTACACATTGAGCTTCAGGTGGCCTTTTTGACGCAAGCTATTAGTTTTTCTTAGTTTATGTAATAAAATCAAGGTTTACTACTACACGTTATATCAGCATTTTATATCAGCATTATCTAACACAAACTTGGGAGTGAGTATAGCTCATGAGATGAGAAACTCTAGATAATCCACTGACATGTAATAACATGGGAGCATCTATATTATCAAACCCAAATTCATCAGTCTTAATCACACATTGCTTATTGTCTGAATGCAGCGCATCAGGCATCACAGCCCACAGTCTTACCATCTGTATCATAGAATAGGATGGATCCTCTGCTATAGGCTGGTAGATTCCTGCTGAAGACATCTTTGTGTTGGTTCCTGCTTCTGATTCTTTAACAGGTGAAATTAGATATGTCATTAACCCAAGCTTTTAATTACTTTACTTAAATAACATGAATAAACAGTTATAAGTAGTCTCAAACAAATAGCCAGCGGGCCACATTGGCCCGGCAGAAGAATCCAATGTCACAGTCTGGACAGCTTTGGAAAATGGAAAAGTGATCTACCAGAAATTTTTCTGTAATTTTACATATTTATTATGTAAAATAGATGTGCTGTTGAAATTGGGCTTTTTTATATTATATTAAGATATCTCAGGGATTAAAAATCTTCAATTTACCAGAAAGTTTCACTCATCTGGCCCACTTGAAATCGAAGTTAGCTGTATGTGGCCCTCAGTGCAAAATGAGTTTGAGATCCGTGACTAAGACAAATTACTGGGTGATGTTTCTAATATCTCAGTCCACTGATGAAAATAGCTTTGAATTAGAATCAGTCTCACCTTGTGGTTGAGTGTCCCTTATGGCGTAGTTGTAGTGAACAGGTCTAGAGGGCAATACACCTTCATCTTCTGATGGTGAGAGACAGTGGAAGTGAAGGGATGGATAACTAAAGTAAAATCAGTGATGATGATTCATACACATTCCACTGCATTCATTGGTTTTGATTTGAAATTTTAAAGCATTGCTAAAAGGACAATGGACTAACAGGTTTTTGGCTTTATGCTGTTTTGTGCAAAGGTAGCGCTAGAATTATTTCATACTATATTACTTTCTTCATGAATAAATAAAAGAGCATGCACTTTGTCACGCAGTAAAACAAATACAAAGTTCTTGAGTGTAGTTTGAAACTGACTGCATGTGGGAAATTATACTTCATGCACATGTAACCATTTTGGGATGCATGAGTAAATTCGCAGCTATCACCTTAGACAGAGCCCATCTCTAAAAGAGGAAATTTAGTCTTATAGTCTTTGTGGTTTTCATTTGAAACAGAACTTTTGCAAATATCATGTGGAAAATCTGAAAATAACACGTGCCCGTCAAACAAAGATACAACAACTACCACACAAGAAATCTAAAGCAATCTTTTCTTCATAGTAACTATTGCTGCTCAGTGACATACCTTTCCTCTTCCTGTTTTTTCTTACTACGGCATACGTTGCTCTGTCTGCATCCACTGTGCTGGCCTCTATGTAGACTGAAACAACAGATTAAAAAAATAAACAATTTCTTAGTTCAAGCCATTTAGTTTACAACCTTCACTTTCTGTAAAAACCTATCAACATATCTGTCTGACAGAATCACCAGGCACAAATAATAATAATAATAATAATAATAATAATAATAATAATAATAATAACTGATGTGTAAGATGTTCATGTTCTGACCTGTTCCATCCACAGCTGAGTCTGCACAGTCTACCCTTGTAGACTGACAACACAATGCTGCAGTAAAAAATATTTAATACGTTATATGCAAAATGTAATTAATTAGAACGTTTTTTCAATTTAACAGTACTTAAGGTGCAGTGACTCCAGATTACTGGTGCTTAGAAAACATCCAGTTTTGGCTTAACACTACATATTGTGAGTTTGCAGCACAAAAAAAACAACTCAAAGTTATGAATGAAATATATTGTTGATGTTATTTTCTTAACCTTTGTCCCAGTAAGAACCTTTTCCAAAGTGATACAGTCCCACTGCCACCAACAGAGCAGTAAATAAAATGATGCAAATGATCCAGGGTGTGGCAGCAGAGGAGGAATGGCTCATGTCTTGGTGACCATCTGGAGTAGTTATGTAATTTACATCTTGAGAGTGTAAACAATGGTTAGAAAACACAGAGAAGTTGAAATGAGAAAAGAAAGATTAACCATCCAAATATTCATTTCAGCTTCTCGATACAGATGCATTTAAAATCTTGTTACTCAAATTAAAAACAGTCGTTTAAATTGGTCAGTTTTTCAAGGAACATACTGTACAAACAAATTTAACAGCTTTACTTAGAAAGTACATCAGCAATCATTATATCAGATGTATGTATACACCTTGTTTTAAAACAGCTCACAATCTCACCTGTGACGTTCAGCCAGCTCTCTGGTGATTCTCCAGCTCCTATAATGTTGCACTTATAAAGTCCTTCATCTGACTCTGAAACTCTCTGTAGGGTCATGTTTCCTGTGGAGCCTCTATGGATGAGATATCCATTTTTGTAGAAATCAGCTGTGAAGCTGGAGGATGCAGTTTTGTTTCTGCAGCTCAGAGTCACAGTTTCTTCCATTAACACAGGAACAGCAGGACTCTCCAGGATCACAGCACCATCTGAAACAACAAACATTTGATATTTATTTTATATTAACTGAATTAAAATGAATCGTTAAATATTAAATATTCTTTCTGTAAAAGTACCAGTGATGGAGATGTTGATACTGTTGCTTCTCATCCCTCCTTCAGTCGTATACCAGTACTCTCCACTGTCGTCTGTATAAGCAGTTTTAATCTTGCAGGATGATCCTGTTGGTGTCCTCACGTTAGTTCTGTTACATGATTTTACTTTCCCTTTGAATTTATGCACAACTTCACAATAATCGACTCCTTCACAGTAAAATGTTACTGCTTCATATTCAAAGAACTGCAATCTGTTTGGATAAATATGAAGAGAAACTGCATCTGAAGAAGAAAGAAAGATTGAGTTTAGTTTTACTACTAAAACTGATGTGCTAGACTTGAACAATGAAAGAAAAAAAAGCTCAAAAGCTAAATAAAATAACAAATTTTATTGCTTCCTACTTTTCTTCTGAATTGCTCTCTCCTCTAAATATTAAATAATGTTCATATAGACAAGCAAACAGCTGATACTCACCAACCTCCTTATCCTGTACACCCAGCAAAATCATGATGATCATCACTGAAAAGAGATAAAAGAACTAAAGATTTACTAAGATGCTTTTTGACTCTTACAGCTATGAGTAAATTTGTTTTTAACTTAGCTTGTGGAAACAGATAAAATACTCACAGAGTATGATGCAGAGAGATCTGGACTCCATGTTTTGATGCAGACTGGAGACAGCAGTTAGCAAAGAGCATTTACTAAAATAATTTTAATATTAAATAAACATTTTGGTGATATAATGCAATAATCTAGTTTTATATAATTAGTTTCCAAAGAAGCTGAACTGCTTTTGTGTCAGTCAAGCCTCACTGTTTCAGTTCACTGTCAGTGGGCAGAATAAGGAACCAGTCCAGACTTAGTCATGTTTTTATGCAATTTATAGGCTGGTTCATGTTTCCCATGATCACATCCTCAGTGTGATGAACTTTTCTGTCATAGGCAACAAAGGTGAACAAGCCCCTGCTGGTGATCCTCAGGGCACTCAGCGAATCACCAAAGACACTGAATCTATTTTCAGTCACAGCAAAGTTAATTTAAACATTACTGCCATGTAGTGTGACCACATTTTTAAACATTTAGTTATTTGTTCTTGAACAGTGAATTCAGCATATGCTGCAATGCAATGAGAGGGTTTCTGGCTCACGTACACAGATCGAAAGGGAAAGCGAGAGATAGCTTCTGTATTCGGAATTATAAAAAATGCTGAATGACTTGATGTCATGATGAGAATACAGACAGACATGCATATGTAGCAAAAGCAAGCGTGAAGATCGTGTGTCACAATTATACGATCTGAACTAATAAAATTCTTCTCCAAATAAATAAATAAATAAAACAGCTTTCTGCTTTTTAATCTTTAAGAATGATGACTTTTGCTAAAAAGTGAGCAGGTTGCTCACTGAGACACATTCAGTTAAAGATTCTTCAAGGAATCAACAATTCCAATACAGTATGATGACCAGTTAAATTTTAATTAGAGATGTTTCACAATCAAAACAGTTTGAATGCTTTTGATGTGTTTTAGGAGCATGATTTTAAAATGTTATTTGTCTATCAACACAACTTTTGAAAAAAAAAATGCAGTCCTTTCAGATGAAGATGCTTTCAGTTCCCAAACAAAGCAGCAGTTTTAAACTGAAAGTAAGAACAGAGACAGTTATGTAACTGTTTGTGGGCACATGAGGACACCTGACTTCAGTTGGATGAGGAAGTAGTCCCACAAATGCAAACAGGGTCATCAGAACAGGAAGAAATGTGGACTTCTGACTATCAGGGAGCATTTTGATAAATATTCAACTCAAGTTTTGGACTTTTGACCATAAATACTGATGTACAACATTACAGCAGACTATAAATCACACAAAAACAAATGCACTCTCCCTCAAAAGAAAACAATTTGCAGATTGGTTGAATTTTTTGTCACTATTTCCAAATGATACAAATAACATAATCAAACTCACACTTCATGGATCACAAACAACCCAAGATGATCTCAAGTGGGTTTCACAACTGAAAACAACAATAATAATATTACATTACTTTTGGAGCAATGCAGCTCTTTTGCATCCCACAAAATTAACATCTGTTTCAAGAAAGATTTAAAGTTAAATAGTCTGCAGAGCAACATAGTGTGTATGTGGCCACTATGAGCATTGTAGTGCCATACAAAATATGCAAGTACAATCAGAAAAAAATGAAAGATTTAAGTTTGTAAAAAGTCACAGGTCACGTGGCCACAAACACCACACAGAATCCATTAATAGAGAAGCAGCAACACTGTGGTTACTTTGAAGTTGACCAGAGTTACAGCAGGTGTTTTAAAAATTGCAAACGTGACTTAATATTAATCTAATGACTTCATTTCTGAAAACAGTGACACCACATGATGCACCTGCTTCTGGAACCTTAAAAATACAGCACTAAAGTGAATGATGGGGTATTCACTAATAAGCATTCATTCTTCTATTCTATTTCTATCATATCATGATATTCCCACATTGCTCTACTACAAAACATCTTAATAAGTTAACTTTTAGTTACAGCAAAGGCTTGTTTTGGACAAACGTGTTGGACTGTTATTGACAACAATCGGGCTGTGTTGGTATCACAGCTTAAAGTTGAACTGAAACGACTAAGGAGTAAAACAGATTATACATCTGCACTGTAAAATATAACTTGTTGTTTCAACTTAAAAATATGAGGTAAAGGGCTGCCTTAAAATTTTAAGTTAAGTCAAGAAATAGAGTTTGTTCTTATAACACAACCAATTGTTATCTTAATGAAAAATCACATGTTGTCTAAACTTTCATCTTAGTTTAGTTGACTGAGATTTATTAGTCAGTTCAACTCCTTTAATTGTCATCTTTACTTGGGAAAACCCTTTCAGCTAAATTAAAATAATCTATTGTTTAAACTCTTGTCCTAGTTCAGTTGACTTGGGTTTTTAGTTAATTCAAATACTTTAGTAGTTCTTTTAACTTAGGAATCTATTTTAGCTTAACTAACATAATCTGTTAGCTAAGTTGATTTAAGTTTATTAATTAACTGAGCTCCTTAAGGTAGCTGAGTGAACTTGTAAATCAGTTTCATTTTAATTATCAGAGTTGATTGACTGGATGTAAAGAAAAATGTGTATTAAACATCTTAAGTTTTGTTTTGTTTTTTTTGGCTTTCTAACATCCATTTCAGCAAAACTACCTGTTAGGTTTATCTTAGATCTCAGGTTTAAATATCTACATTCCTTTAAATTAATTTTCTGTTGTTTACAGAAAAAAATAAAACCCCACAGATTCCATTAAAGTCTATCTGATCATTTCATACAGAAAGTTTGTTTTAAGAACATGACAAGACAATTACTCATGAGCACCCAACATTCACCATTTATTGTGCCATCTTAGTCATCTGAGAAACAGAAAAATCAGTGACGTAGCTCATCAGGCTCACAATCCATCAAAACTCAAAGGCTGCTCCCTGTGAAACAATAAATTTGAACTTGGTCTTGAGCCCAGTTTGGGTGAAGATGAAATTCTGACCAATACTCTAGGAGCAGTAGTGATTCTTGTGAAGTAACAACATAAAGTCTGCATTAATGTAATGTATCAACGGGACACTTGCTATTTTAGAAAAGTTATTCTTTACATTTACAAAATTTTTAAACTTCATTGTGCTCAGTCACACCTGTTAGCATAAAACTTGAAATATTAAAATAGTACAAAACCTTTGATAAGTGACAGTAAAGATCAGTTTATAATAACTAAGACATCAAACTCTTGTATTTGTCTTCATTTACAATTGCAACAAATTCCACAGAACCAATATCTCTGAAAATGACTGCATGCTTCTGAAACATTTGATAATATGGATATTTCAGAAACATTAGTTTGAGTCTGCTCAATTGCAAAACAAAGGAAAAACTACTGACTTGCATGAGATAAGCATCTGCAAAGTCCAGCATTATATTGTTGTTCACATAAGTTTCTTAAACCATGAACAAATGAGTAATTGTCTAATCTGGAATGTAAAGTGTAGTCATTTAGTGACATACAAAAGTGAGAATGAGAACTTGCAAGAATAAAAAAAACAAACAGTAAAATAAAAACTGTCCTTAACACTAAGGATCATACAATTACAGTTCTGCATGGCTTTCTGCAAGAGTCTGTTTCTTAGACCATGCACTAGTGAGATGCACTGCCTTCCACCAATGTTCATTAGGATGTTCTGAATGACTTCAAAGATGTCCTTAAGTTCCTTTGGATAGTCTATGTTGAGGGCAAAAAGAAGGCCCATCAGCATGGAAATGGCACTTGAGACATCCCTCAGATTAGACAGGATTACTGCCGCCTCAAGGACAACCAACACATCGATGATGTCTTCTTCTTTCACCATCGCAATGCCAACTTTCATCCTCCTAGAAAACGCGTCTTCAATACCTGTCGGCTATAAAAGGGTTCAAAGACAAAAAATAAAATAAAATTACACAATTACAATTACACAATATCCCTTGTGCTTAACAATTCATGTCTTTCCAAAGAAGAGCCATACTGATGCTTTGGATGATGGTGATTGGCTTTGGGTAACACTTATTAGTTGTTAAAGTTTTCAGAATGAGATATGCACCCCCATGTTACAAATCCATTTCTTGCTTTAAACAAAGACCATGTTCATAAATAACTGAGCATGTCTTCAATTGCAGAATTCAAACAAAATTTTCAATTTAAATGGTAAATGGCCTGTATTTGTATAGTGCTTTACTAGTCCCCTAAGGACTCCAAAGTGCTTTACACATTCAGTCATTCACACACATGGGTGGATGACTGAATCGTGACTCAAGAGTTGACAGTTCGTCTTATAATTGGAAGGTTGCGGTTCGAGCCCTGGCTCCGACAGTTTCAGTCGTTGTGTCCTTGGGCAAGACACTTCACCTGTTGCCTACTGGTGGTGGTCAGAGGGCCGGTGGTGCCAGTGTCCGGCAGCCTCGCCTCTGTCAGTGCGCCCCAGGGTGGCTGTGGCTACAATGTAGCTTGCCATCACCAGTGTGTGAATTTAAATCTACTTATGCTAAATATTGGCTGTGCTCTAAACCAAATCTGGCTGAGAATACATGAAATGTGCAAACTGCAGCTACACTACAGGATCAGATTATGGCTCCATAGACAATGCTTCTTTAATCAGTTTATTGATTAAAGTTTATTTTTCCCCTATATTAACAGCATGAAAAAGAGCATATAGACATGGCTGAACAGGTTGCATAATTGGCACTGAATATCAACATCCACCTTTACCCAGCTGCCCAATGACTCTCGGCCAGTAACCTTTAATTGCTTACCCAGTCTACACAGTCTCTTTTCCAGGGTCCAGGACATTTCACCAAAGTATTGCCCCCACAGCTGTAGCAGCCACTGCAGCCCCTTAAATATCCTCATATCTCTGCCATTACAATATACAATGTGAGAAATCAAGCGTAAAGCTGAAGTGAACAGTACAGCAGCGAAATGTCAAAGACCCTGGTGAAGACATGAATAAACACAAGACACTAATAATATCAATGCTAGCTTGCCAGTTAGTTTCTCTGAAACCCAGACCAAATCCAGTGTCAAAGATCTTGTAATAATACATTTGGTGAGGAAAAAGTACACATGTTATCATGTGGCATCTATTGTTTCATAGATGCCACATGTTTCATTAAAATCCACTGTGGTGCTGTCATTATTAAATTTACTAAAAGAAACAATGCTAACCTTCACAGTCTTGAAAGTGTGTGAGGATCTTCCTTTAGAAAATGAGGTCCTCTGTCCTCTTCCTTTGTGTAGGGCTCTGGTCAAAGAAGTCAAAAGAAAACAAAAACACTTTTTAAACAGTGTTTATAAAGCATGTAGACAGCTCCAAATTCACAGCTTTTTGATGCATAATTCCATCAATATATGATTATCATTGGAGATTTTGAATCAGGCTTATCAGGACATTCAAGTAGAATATGATATCCAACCTACCACCAATATACAGATTCTGTAAAAGTTACCACACTAAATGTCCAGTTGTGAAATATGATGACAGACTTTACTTATCAGCTTTCTTTCAATGAGTTCATCAGTTGAACTGGATAACCTAAAACTTAAACAAAGGATTAGATTTCGCAGTTGAACACTTACATCATCTCCGAAGCATCTTATGAGCCTAGTTAGCCTTTCTATGCCGCTCTTGATTTTGTACAGCTCCACGAACCTCTCCATAATGGTCAAGCACAGCAAAAAGGAACCCTTTCAGGTCAACAGATGTAAGGCGGGCAAATTCTGCTTCAACCTGAGCAATAGAAGAAGAGGGTGGAGAGTACAGGCAGAATGAAAAAAAGATTCTTTGAGACCCAAATTTAAGCAAATGGTCATCTGAGGCCCATTAGAGAAAACACAAACACACAAAAGCAAACAAACAAAAAGATGCACTTTACCTGCCGTTCAGCGAACAAGGAAGTTCAGAGAACAATAAGCTCTGTCTTGAAATCTTTTAAAGTAGAATGATTGTGAAAATGACTTATGTGATGTAAAACTTTAGTAAGCGTGCGATTAAAAGAACACTGAGTAAAAGGACAAGTAACAATTTCCTTATTCCTCAGATGTTTACCTTGATGAGCAATACTGTTTTAGTCCAACTGCCTCATTAAAGTTACACAACAGGCTTTTTACATTAAAGCCAGCAAGTCCATTACATACTCCCTTTTAGATCTGAAATACTGTGCAGATTCTGTGTATATGTAGTGGACAGCAATTTACCCAAAAAAGCATAAAGTTTGCAAGTCCACCTCATTTAAATGACAAAGTCAAATGTGATCATCTAGACCTGTGAAAATAAATTAATGACAAACTTGCAGTTATGGATGTTATTACAACCACAAGAACCTAAACAGTCTGCTCCATTGCTTTTGTTAATGAATCATTTGTTGGTAACACGTCTGAATATTTAGTTTATGCCACCTGCATGTGATCATCAATAGTGCCATATTACTTCTTAAGAAGTACCCTGACACTACAATCTTTATATCATTTGTTCTACAGAGCTATTAAATTACAATATAATCTGAGGTGTTTCCAGTATGACAAAATGCACAAATTGTAACTTACCATTTGACTCCACTGACAAAAATAAATCCCCAGCATCAAGTTTGGCTTCACAGACCTAAAATAAGTAAAATAAAAATATATGTTATAATTATATTGTTTTCACCATTTATTCATGTTTGCTAATTTTCTGACATATAAACAATGTTAGTTTTGTTACAATACAGAGAATGCAGTTTAATTAAAAGGTAAATTATGCAAAAAAAAAACAAACTTCTGCAGTATACCATGCCAAAAATCAGTGTCTCTGATGCCAATTATTTTATCACTACAGCTCGTTTAGTATGGAAACTCACACAATCTAGTCATACTGATCACAAGAGTTCAAAAATAAGTCAAAATAGTGAGCTGTTGTTAAGCATAAAGCATTTCAGGGTAACAAATAACTGCACAATATAATTAAAGCAAAAAATAAGCACACTGGAGGACTATCTGATAAAAACTAATATAATGCTGGTTTGTAGACCATATTTTGTCTCAGTCCTCAGTGCACTCTTGCAGCTTAGCATGCAGCAGTTAATAACAACTTAAGTGATTACATAGGGATTGTTATGGGTTCGAAATTGAGGATGAGAGTAAAACAATGATGGTCCAGAAGAGGTCAATCAAACAATTGATTTTTAATGAATGCACGCCGCGTGGAGAGGTGCAAACTGCAAAACAGTTGTACATCTCTACCCAAAATACACTCTAGATTGCTTTTATAACATCAGGGTATTGTAACGCCCCTTCTTGCGTTTACAAGCACATAATTTGCATGTACAGAACATTCATGTATTTTAAGAATTAACTGCAACATAGAGGTTCCTCCTTGTGGCATACTCTTAAGAATATAGTGATGATCTAAGGCCTTTGAGGTCACCATGGACTGGACATCCTTCCGTCACCTGTAACTAAGCAAACTCAAATACCACAAGAAGCTGAATACATTCAGGCCTTTGCTCAGCTACTTTTTTTTTTACTGTAACAATATACTCAGCATATGAGTTATGATATATATATATATGTTTAACTCAATCATTTTAAAGTAGTTATAACTGCACCTGTAATAAACATGTTAATATTTGATTATGATAACCCCTATAATATAAATTATAACATAATGCCAGCAACTTCAATAAATGCTTGGATGAAATGATAATTAATGCAATGACAAAGATGATGGTTATATAAAATAATCCCTATAATTCTACAGGATAAACAGATGACAACAAGCATCCGAGTCCTGCCAAAAAGTTCTTTTTGAACCCAGCCAGTTATTGGAAATATTGCCAAAATGAACTTCCACCAAAATACAACAGCCTGTGAACTTGAAAGAAATTTACAAGTACAGAGACAATATGAAATAAGCTTTATTAATTAGCTGAGTTAGCTTGCTAATATCGCAACAGGGTGAGTGCACAACCTTAAAGCTAGCGGCACAATACTTGTGATTTGCTCAGCGCCACATTAAACCCATAAAAAAGGCCATGTGTCAGTTTATTAGGTCAAGTTTGGTCATGACACACAAGCTGGACCTTGTCGGCTAAAGTTACATTAGCTAAAGCAAACATTTCGGTAAAAGAGAAAAACACACATCATGCCATAAATTCAAAACATGTTCCAACTTTTGTAGCTCTCTTTCCTTATAGTTATAACCAATGTTACTCACCTTGAAAGCATATTCCAAAGAAGACGATTAGAAAACGTCCAAGTAAAGTGAGCATGTCGTTAACCGCCAATTCCCCATGATGCACCTCGGTAGCAGTCACGTGAGGCAGTTTTGAATCCTGCTGTGCTCAACTTACCCGCATTGTCAAGTTCACATAAGTTTCTGATTTAGCTGGACATGAGTTTTCAAGTTAGCTTTTTTGGTGTAATTGGGACGTTTTAACTTGTAATTCTATGTTATAACAACAACTTCAGTCATCTATCGTCAAACTGATATAGAATAATATGTTGAAATAACAAACAGCTAGAATTACATTTTACAGTGTGTGTGTGATGAAGCAGTTTTAAGTTACTCGTGTGTCTGGTGGGACTGTTGATTGGGGACATAGAAGATTTATACCTATTTGGAACCATGATAACAGGGTTCTTGCTGATCTGAGCTGGCTCAGCCTTGGCTTATCAAAGATTAGAGAAAGTGGTTACAGCTCTTCAGAACCCTACAAGGCTAGCTGCTATGATTGAAGTGACAGAGAAAGCTGTGAGTATTGAGACTGTGCTTATTGAACGCAACATGTATAATATCTTGGAGAAGCTCACAGCTCTTCAACAGGAAATTGACAGACCTGGTGACCAGTGACGGACATTAGATCTGCTGTGAAATTGGATGCAGCCCAAACAAACATCGTTTCTCTCATGTGGCTACCCACATCGCGGCTGAATGCTGGCTGAAAACAACAAATTCTTGTCCCTGATAACGGGACTGTGTTTAGTACTCTCTGTGCTAAACCCTTCAAGGCCACCTGGGTTGGCTGGATGACTGTTTACTTTCGCTTAACCAGGTGCAAGGACACTCTCTCAGTTGAACTCAGGATACACATAAACATGCACACACACTATTTTTCTTTAAGCTACCTGTTCTGACCTGTCTTCCCAATGTGATGTTTGTGTAATGTGTCTATGGTCAGAAGAGGGTCCTGTTTCGCTGCAGGCGACTGCAAGTGACAAATAAAGCTCATTATCATCATCATCTTCATTATCTGCTATACAGAAGTGTTGCACTAAACCATGTCCTGACTGCCACAGACAGTAAGCCTTCATCGCTGTGCAGCAATACTCTCATGTGTCCTGTGAAGACTTGCAGACTACTTTTTGTTCTGAGCGTGGCAGCAACAGCTCTGAAAATTCTTACTAATATTCACAGGATATCACACACATTACCTTCAGAAACTTTGCTTCAGTTAAAATGATCATCTAAAATCACCTGAGTTTCATCTGTATCATCAGAGTCCAGCTGGCTTCCTGTTCACCTCTTGCTGCTGTTTTAAGTTTATTCGGTATCTGTAAGTAACATAAAGTCTCATGTGCTCTGTGACAGTTTGTTAATGTTTTCACCTACAACACAGAATATTCAGAAACAAGCAGTGAAAACCGAACAGTGTTAAGAGTTTCTATGCACAATAAAAGTGTTAATCTGCATCCAAAGATGAAACAGTCATACATGAATGTGAAATGAACCATTTATTTTCTGTGTTTGATGACAAAGGGTAATGTTTTGTGATTTACAAATGAAGATGAGGATCAAAGCAGCAAACAAATGTAAATTTAAAAATGTAAATTGTGCCCTGAGAAGCTGTGACATGTGAGAGGCTGCTTATGTGACTGGCAAGTTTCCCAGCACATCTGTGTTTCATGACTGTTTTTACTGTGTTTTTGTTTTCACATTTGGACTTCTCTAACACAGGTCAAAAACCTACCTGTAGATGGTGTTAAACTTTTTTCTGTCATAGTGTGTGGAAATAGACCCAGATGTAAACCCAGAAGACTGAACCTGACTGAAACTGACCTTTATTTCAATTGTGGCAAAACATCCATAACACAGTTGGAAAACTGAAGACAGCGCACAGGGAACGAAGACTAGCAAAATAAAACAGGAAGTAACAAAACACAGAATAACAGCAGTATACAACAGTACCTTTACACTAAACACGACACTGTTTAAATTCAGTCTGACTCTTCCCCCAGAAACACATATTTTTTTTCCATACAATTTGCCACCGAGAGCATATAAATCAGGAAAACCATAAAATTATATAATGTAATAAATGTTTTCTGGCTTTATCATTTTAATCATAGCATTTAAAAATTTTAAAGAATACAAACATCAACATGGAACACAAAAAGTACTTTTATCCTTTCATTGCTCTATTTGTCATAATTACAGTTACATTTACATCTGGGTGAACTGTTAGCTGTTCTAGCTCTGACTTTCCCACAGTGAAGAAGTCCCACCACCACCAGCAGCAGCGCCACCATCGCCACAGTGAACACAGTCCGTGAGACGAGGTAAATATGGCAGCCCTGGTTAGACGAGTGGTCTCTCTGAGACCCTGTGTGATCGGCTGCACAGATGGTCACATGTGTGAGACACAGCCGAGTTTAAGTCTGTTTAACACATTTAAAAAAAAAAAAATATCTAATTTGGTGATTAAAATATTATCACATGCTAAATTACTGTTGAACAGCTTAAATGGACTGGCCTTCATCACCTTGGCTAATTCTTGATTATGTGATTATTCACCTTCATATCTGTATTTATCACCAAAGTTAACTTCTCATCTCATGCTGAGTGTCTAAGAAAGCATCTGTTTCTCAGCTCACGTGAACTGAAAATAGGACAACGACCGATATTTATTTTGTCGCTTATTGATTTAAAGGTCTGAACGAATAACTGGGAAACTTTTGTCACTTTACTATCACCTCTGTTACTGTTACTGCCTTTATGATTGAGATATAACTCCTCAGTGTGACAGTGACTGACCAGTGGTTTTAGTAACTTAAATTAGCAACTTTGTGGAAATACTCCAGAATAGTTCAAAAATGGTACTAACAAATAAACTCAGCAGCTTTTCCTAAAGTGTGGGAAAAGTAATCATTTATATCACACGTGTACTAATCTTACTTTGAAACGTTGCTGTTTCTCACCTGTGACACATGGCAGAGAGACAGACAGCCAGCTCTCTGGTGATTCTCCACCTCCTGAGATCTTGCACTTGTAAAGTCCTTCATCAGACTTGTAAACTCTGTGGATGGTCATGTTTGCTGTTGAGCTGTTCCCTATGTGATGCCCATATTTATAGAAATCAGCTGCAATATTGGAGGAAATCATCTTGTTTCTGCAGCGCAGCGTCACATCTTCTCCCTCCATCACAGGAACAGCAGGACTCTCCAGGATCACAGAACCAGCTGAATGACATGAGATGAGCTTTATTTGCTATGCAAGTCATTTAAAACAATCATAAAATAAATTTGTCTTTATTCAAACTTACCAGTGACAGAGATGTTGACACTGTTGCTTCTCCTCCCTCCTTCAATCTCACACCAGTGCTGTCCACCATCATTCAAATAAAGACTTGTCATAATGCACAACGACCCTTGTGCTGTTTTGTTACCACCGTTGTTACACTGGGATGTTCTCCCGTTTACCTTGTGTACTATGTTTCCATGAAATACTCCCTCGCAGTAAAAACTGACAGTTTCATATTCAAAAAACTGCAGTTTGTTTGGAACAACACGAAGAGAAACTGCATTTAGGAAAAACAGGAGAAAAAAAGAAATTTTCAGTTCATCATTGAAGATTATCGTTATCATTGAAAACTGCTCTTTACTTGAACAACAACATGGTAAATAAAAATAAAGTTAATATTTAGATACACAACGAAAACATATGTATCATAACTTACTCACCGAAAAAGATTCATAAAATTACAAAATAAGTCCAAAATATAGCAACTTGACTTTTTCTAAATTATTTTCTCTTTCAAATGAAAATACATTAACATTCAAATCAGTGAGAAAATTAGTGATACTCACAAACTTTCTGAGCATGTGCACGCAGCATGATTATGATGGTTATCACTGAAGAGACAAAAACAAGAGACACAAATAAAAAATACAATTATGTGACTTCACACCTTTTTGACTCTTACATCTAAAATCTTTCTACATCTCCAAGGTGTCATCAAATGTTTCCCCTACATGAAACATTCAAATCACAACATTGCTGACTCTGACAAAGTCTTTATAGTTCAACTTTAATGTAGAGATAAAGACAATGCTCACACAGTCTGATGCAGAGGGCTCTGATCTCCATGATGTCTTCCTGCAGACTGACCAACAGACTCTTCCTTTGTGGCATATTTGAAACCGCTCTAAATAGTTTTCAGCAGAGCTGCTGTTGTGGTAAGTCACCTGACAGAAAGACAGTCTGATGGTGTTTTAAATACTATCTGTATATAATTAACATTCACCATCTTATTCTTCCTTAAAACACTGATGATTCACATTATTCACACTAATCCTAACATCAGTATACTGAGTTATTTGATTCACACAACAACTAAATGGTTGGTCCATATTAGCATAGTAGCATAGTTAAAAATTAAAAATTGAACACTAAAATTTCCCAACTCTCACTGTAGAGCAGTTATGACTTTCCTACAATAATCAAACAGTTCATTCCCAATTTTTGATGTGGGAATTCTTTATTTTCTCTGCCAGGGCTGCCCTTTGTCAGCGATTCTGTTCGTTTTTTTGGACAGAATTTCTAGACGTAGCCAAGTGGTGGAAGGCTTTCACTTGGGTGGTCTCAGAATCTCATCTCTGCTTTTCCTGGACAATGTGGTTCTTTTGGCTTCATAGAGGTGGTGGCCTCAAGCTCGCACTGGAACGGTTTGCAGCCGAGTGTGAACCGGTGAGAATCAGAAACAACATGTTCAAATCTGATGTCTCCTGGCCGCCTCCTTGGTGAGGTGTTCTGGGCATGTCCCACCGCGAGGAGGCCCCGGGGCAGACCTAGGACAGGCCGGAGAGATTATGGGCGTTTCTCAATATGTGTACTTTTTGTCTTGCGTTCTCGTGTACTCGTGATACGTCATCAGTCGGAGACCAAGTACTGTTCCAATTCGAAGTACGCATCAAGCCGAGAACGCGAAAAAGTCCCGGATGTGTTCTCGCTCCGCCCGTTTTATCAAGCATGCATCGGTGTGGACTTGGTACAGCTAAATATCCCAGAATGCATTTCGTCCAAAACTCAACAGTGGACTCCCGGCACATCGTTTTCAACCCCCCGCCCCTCCCGCTTGCGGTCTTCTCACTACTCAGGTTAAAGAAACCCCAGCAGCTGTCTATAGTATTGAGTGTCCACTAGAATAGAAATAAAAGCGTTCTAACATCTCACCTGCTTGTTTTTATTAAGGTATGTACACGTATGTACATGTACACTATTTTTATTAATAGAGGTTTCACTACTGAGGTTAAAAATGATATATAAGTCACTTAGATCACTTCTAAATGTTAATGTTTGGTTTATTTCAGTGTTTTATTTGTTCCTGAGTAAACCGGTTTGGCTGTGATTACAGTTAAGCTTCATAACATGTTACTCACAGTTAAATTAAGAGGGACGGCAGTAAAACTCCGGACCTGTGACATCATCACGCACGCAGGTGTTCCAATTGTACATATCGCGAGTCCGTGCTCGCGTTCTCGTGATGCGTACGTGCGCCGAGAACGCGAGTAATGCGTTTCTGCGCATTTGAGAATTTGAAGCGGCCTATATCTCTCGGCTCGACCTTGGCGTTCCCCCGGACAAGCTGGAGGAGGCAGCTGGGGAGAGGGAGGTCTGGGCTTTTCTGTTTAGGATGCTGCTACCATGCAGCCTGGCCCTGGATAAGCAGAAGAAGATGGATGAAAAAAAACATAAAAAGATTATCAAAACCCTAATGCGCGATAGTGAAGACACATATTTCAGTACAAGATAAGTCACACATGTTTACAAACCTCCCACAGAGTCTGTTGATAGAGAAGCAGCAGTACTGAGGGTACTTTGCAGATGTTTATAAAGGTTATGCTTACAGTGCATCTTCTATTAAATTAACAAAGGAACAACAGAACTCACCAAGAACACAGAACAAGCTGAGCGAGTTATATTTGTGTTTCAAGTGAGACTTGTGTCAGTGAGAAACACTTGCCCAGAAAGACAGAAAAGAAAATTTAAAAAGTAGACAAATAAATATATATGGAGATTTACATAATTTCCATTCAAGTGAAATGCGTTCAGTCCTTGATTTCAGAAATGTATTCAGGTTTTTTTTATTAATATTTAGTATTTTTGTTCCAATGTTTTTAGAAGGAAATAAGATCAGCAGTTGAAATTACAAGTTACAGCACTGGACCTCCCTGTGAGTGCAGCCATCTGTCATCACAGAGTGGATGACCTCAGTTTTATACTGCGACAATAACAGTTCACTATTATGTCTGTCTTCTTCCAGAACCCATCCTGATGTCTCCATATGAATCCTCTTTATCCATATCCGACCTCACCTTGTGTCTGCTCCCTCCTGGAATCAGAAAGACAGACACAAAAACATCTCCCAGCTGAGATCCTTCGGGGTGAACAGGACACTCCTAAGGACGTTTTACGACACCGTGGTGGCATCTGCTATCTTTTATGCTGTGGTCTGCTGGAATGGTGGAATGGCAGAGAGGGGCAGGGGGAAACTCAACAAACTGGTCAGGAGGGCCAGCTCTGTCCTGGACTGCCCACTGAAGTCCATCCAGCAGGATGGGGAGGAGAGGATGTTGTCTAAGCTAACATCCATCATGGACAACACCTCCCACCCCCTGCATGAGACTGTACGAGCACTGAGCAGATTGTTCAGCAGTAGACTTTTATACCCACAGTGTACACTCTAAAAAATGTTTTGTTGGCTTAACGTAAAAAAATTAAGGTAACAATTTGCATGGATCTTTTTAAGTTACTTCAGCTTAGCCACTATAGCGTAAATGCCACAAGAGTTCTCTAGTTAGGCAAACTCTATTCCTTACGTACAAACAACATGATTTGCTTTGTCCTCTACAAGCTTAATTAAGTTGAACCAACTTATTTTTAATTGTTTAAAAATTACTCCATTTAGTTATTAAAACTTATTTTTTTACTTTTATTCTACTCAGAAATATCCATGCAAATTGTTACCTTAATTTTTTTGAGTACTAATAACTTACAATAACTTATAACTTACAATTATACAATAAATTACACATTGAAATTCCAGTTTTATGATCAAACTGTTTATTAGAACACCAGTCCACCATTCCAGAGTCATTGACATTTCAATAGCAGACAAAATTGTTGCCTCCATAAAATAAATGACATAAAACACCCCTGTAAATCTGTCTCAAAAAGACTGAACATTTTGACAGTCATGCTCTGATTCAAGTTTGTTTGTGTTAAAGTGATAGTTTAGGTTTTTTTAAGTATGAAGTACATTGTGAGTGTATTACACACAGTAGACAGCAGTCAGCACATTCCTGCCACCGACACGCACGATAGGCTCAGTTTGTTTGTGTGACTTTGGTAAATCTGAACTAACCCGAACTAACACCAAAGTCACCAAATAACACAATTACACTTACTGATCAAGGCAGCAGGAGACCAGCAACTCCTGTGTGCTGTCAGGTAAAATTGCTGTTTTTGTCCATGGACGCTGGTGGGCCAGAGCGATTGAAACAACAAGCAGTAGAACTTCTCTTTCCTCACAGAAAAGGCTGTCTGATAGCAAAATAAAGCAGTAAACATATTCTTGATATAATGTACATTTAAACTGACATCAGTTTTATTAGGATGGAGGCTCATCTTGCGTGCGGTGGCCCCGTCTGCTTCTCCGTGGGTGGAGCTTACTGACTGCCATCTACTGTGTGTAATACACTCACTATACATATGTACCTCATACAGCCTCACTTCAAAAGACCCGAGCTATCCTTTTAAAGTGCATTATTTTGAACTAGGTGTACTTAATGCTCAACGCTCAACTTTACACCTACTGCCTACTGTACAGTATGTAACACAACACATTGCAAACAACAGTGGAACATTTCCCGTTTAATTTGAGGATAGCCTCACTCTTCACATTTTTTAGTACAACAGTTTACTTTTTAGTGACATTACCTTAGGACTGGCTTTCAGATCATCCAGCTCGAGGAATATCTTTTGAAACACTTCAAAAGTGTTTTCAGTTCTTTTGGGTAGCTGAGGTTGAGTGCATATATCAGCCCCATTAGCAAGGCACAGGCTCTGCGTACATCCAGGTCTGCTAGGACTTCTGTTCCTTCAAGTATGATCCTTGCGCTGGCTGGATCAGGCGTTGTGGCACCTCTGGTTACAATCTTCATCACTTCATTGGTAATATCCCGCCACCATCCTGGTAGGTCAGAATCAATATAAATGTTTTAAGTAATCATACTTATACATGAGAGTAACACAAAATAGGGCTGCAACTAACAATTTTCTCGATTATCTGATTAGTTGTTTGGTCCAGAAAATGTCAGAAAATGGTGAAAAATGTCAATGTTTCTCAGAGCCCAATATGATGACCTCAAATGTCAAACATATTCAGTTTGCTGTCATAGAGGAGTAAAGAAACCAGAAACCATTCACATTTATGAAGCTGAAACCAGAGAATTTGGACTTCTTTTTCTAAAATAATTACTCAAACCGATCAATCAATTATCAAAATAGTTGCCGATTAATTTAGAAATCAATTAATAATAGATTAGATCGTAGCTCTAATACAAAGTATAGTCATGTCTGATTTACCTGCTCTTTGAAGAGATCCTCCTCCTTTTCCTGAGATACACCACTAAGCCACGGATAGCGACCTCTCGCCTTCTCTCCACAGAATCGTCCTGTGAATAAGAAAAAGAATGTCGAACTGCTCTTCGAGGAGGATGGGTTTTGATAATTACAAAAAAAAAAAAAAAAAAGGATTGACTTTATATGGCCTGAACTGTACCAATTATAGATTTCCAGTGATAATCAAAATAATGAATTGATCATTTCAAAGAGCCATTTCTCTGAAATGATCAATTCATGAACTTGAAAAATCCAGGTAACAAATAGAAAAACTGCAAAATCTTGCAAATTACTCTGCCAATCATGATCCACATCACCTATAATTTGTTTTATTATTAAGTATTTATAGTTTTAATTGATATTTGTGCCTCAAGCTCTAAACAATAATTTGACATAGTTGAGTTGTAAACAGCTACCTTTTAAGACTCAATATCACCTATTGGAAAAAAAAAGTGGATTATCCTATTTGAAATAAACTACATTTCATTCATTCATACCTCTAGCAGCATGTTCTGGATGCGCCGAATGCGCATTTTGCAGCCCCTCCTCTTGAGGACAGCAAGGACATTATTTTCTGAGAGTACTGGTCCAGCTTTGCCATGAATGTTGTCTCCAGGTTAACAGTGGTGATCCTTCTGAATTCTTGGTTTATCTGTATAAAAAAAAGGCACAAATAGGCACAACATGTTAATGTATACAATTTACTTTAAGATCTTTCCTGTGGCGTTTCTACAACATGGCGTTCGCTTCCTCGCCCGCGTTTTTGACTGAACTTTGACACAGGCTGTTCTTCAGCTAGGGCTCAATTAACAAACTTCAATCTCACATAAAAATAACTCTAGGACTTAAACATCAAAATGCATCGATGTTAAACCGAATGTATACTCAGTAACCTACATTTGTTTAGTCATGAATGTAAACGGCCCAGCCTTTTGCTGGTCAAACCTTCATCAACGCTGCAACGATTTCAAAGTAGAAAGAAGAAAAACGTGTATTACCCTGTCTTTGCAGAGTTAAAACTACTGCTATAGAAGCTCAGTGTCAATTAACACCATTTGGCTGCCACCGTAAAACAAAACTTAACAAAGACTAATGTTACGGTCGAATTACTTCACAAGTTAGCCAGAAGTGTAACGTTACTAGCTTATCACCACCACTCGCCGAGGAAGAGTTTAGTGTTGTGTAAAAGCATTTCTTGCAGTGCGTGTTGATAGAGTTAAAGTTAGAGTTATTAGCTGCTGTGAATAAAACAAGGCAAAAAATTGTACTCACCACAAAGCTTTAACGTTTGATAACGTTCCGTACAAAATGGCGCTTCTCCGCTTTCTCTCTTTGCCTCCGTTTCTTTCGATCAGTGGTCTGAGAGCACAACATGTCCGGGCAAGTCAGCCTTGTACTCAGCTTTTAAAGGACGCTTACGAGATTTTTAAGTTGTATTAACTGAATACACTTTCATGTTAAGTTAACACAGAAATGTCTGTTCAAAATCGATATATTACTGAGCTAAGACTGTTTTCTTTATTTTCATTTCGACCAACTCATTAAATTAAGTTATCAACTGATTACAATGTGTACATGCAACAAACTTAATTTTTTATGCAGAAAAAGCTATTGATTTTAAGCTTTACTTACTAACCCCATGAATCATTTTTTAGAGTGTAGGAAGGAGCGCTACGGCAGGTCATTGTTACCAGCAGCTGTCAGACTCTATAATGCAGCTTAACAATCTTTAGGTCATCTTACTCACCAGCTTGTTTGTTCATTTTACATTTTATACACAGCCCTGCACATTTTCTAGATATCTCCATGCAATTTTTCTATACATATTTCTGTATGTTGTTACCTGTATATATGAACTTTAGTTGCTTATGTATACAGGACCACTTTGTGTCTTCCTTTTAGACTTTATATTCCCTTTGCTATAAGAACTGTGTAACACCAAACTTTCTCATCCATGGGATAATAAAGGTTTATTCTATTCTATTTTATTCCATTTTATTCTACTGAGTCTAAAATCTAGGTGAGGACATCATGTTTGGACTTCCTTTGGCCCAGAGAATATCCTTATAACTATTATCAAATGTGATGTGTATGCATGCTCCAAATCCCTCTGCACTACTACAGCTACCCTTCATTATTTCAGCCCAGTTATAGTGCTGGACAAAGCTTTTGACCCTCAAACACAGAGCACATATTTCCGTGTGGGTTGTGAGGTACAAAAAGTTTTGTCATTACTTACAGCAACAAAGGGGTAAGGTAACAAAGTCTTTTGGGGTTTTTTTTCAAGTGCACATTTTGGGTCACGCGTTTGGTTCAATTGCATATTTATTGTCACTTTGTAACTTCATCTCACAAAATACGTTTGACTAATAAAATATTTTACAGTGTTGTGCTTAACTCCCTAAATTCCCTGCCGAGGCTTCACTCATTCATTGTTATGACCCCACTTTGACCTTTGAAAAAAAGGTTTCTAATTTTGCATATGACGGACATGAGGTGGTTGTGGCATTAATAGAAAACTTTAACAGACCTTTTTAACATGTTAAGTAGAAGTTTACTTTAAGAAGTGAAATAGAAGTAATCAAGGAAGGTAAGCCCAGAAGAGCTAAGTATTACCACCGAGTATGTGAACCACATTCTTAACTTCATGATACTTTCACCAATTCACTCAACCTGCAAATCTTAATTTCAGACACAGTCTAATAACAAACACACAAATGTAGAAAACTGACTTCCCTTTGACTTTATTGAACAGTTGAAACTTTCGCATTACTGTTGAATTAAAGACACTCTTACTTTGTATGTGTACTAAACCTTACTTTAATCAGGGATATGCTCAGGCTATGCAGGTATACTTCACTGTTGACCACAAAGTTGATGTTTCTGATGAGTGGACAACCTCAGTGAGTCCTTTTTAAAACTATTTTCTTGTAACAGCATTCATACACTTGTAGGACAAAGCATGTGGAACAACCTGTTTTAAGTTCAGCCTATAAACAGACAGATGGCTGCTTTTGTTAACAATCAAATTTTATATGTGTCCACAATGATGTGGGTCTGGCATCCAGCTGTACCTAATGGAACATACACAAGCTATCTCAACTTATAGAGATGCACACCAAAGCTGAAAATACACAGCTTGTTCAGTTACAAAAACAATATGTAAAATCTGGGTTATCTGGGTCACTCTCTCAGATGTGACTGTCTTCAGTCTCTTTGTAACCTGTAAAGTCGCAGGAATTGGAGAATAAAAATTTTAAAAGATTAGAAACCATTCTTTATGATGCATATTACATACTACTATTCACTTCATAGAGCAGTTTCAATTTTTGTCATGATGCATGTTCATTCAGGTGAGTAAATCCCAAAAGGCTAATTCTGGTCATGGTGATCATACCAAGGCCCTCTAGACTTTTATGAGTAATCCTCTTTTGTGTCAGGGGTTGCTGTGTGGATGTGGAGAAGAGGGGACCCAAACGCAGGAGTAGTGGTGAGGATTAAGGGTGTTTAAGAAAAGAAAAGAAAAGAAAACAAAAGAAAAGACAAGAAAAGAAAAGAAAAGAAAAGAAAAGAAAAGACTCACAACCAATGTTCCCTCTAAGCTGCGCGCGTGCGCAATTGCGCACTGCTGGCACGGTCTCTGCGCAGAAAAAATCTGAGTTGCGCACAAAAAAAATTCTAGCCTGAATTGAAATTAAAGTAAGTACCTTAACAATTCTGTTTTGCAGTGTTAGTCAGTAAGTGACTGGCTGCTCCAGTATAGGATTAGAACGATGCCACCTTATCCCATAGTCCAGCCAATAATGCGATTCACATTCGTATATATGCAGCCAATCAACATCGTTGACAGGCTATGACAGCGTCCTTATGTGCCGACACCGGTGTTTTAGCTAGCAAAGCGGCATGGCTGATGTGGAGTGAAGCCACGTTAATGACAACGTGTAAACCATTGGAGGTGTGAGCAGGACAGACGAACAATTGACGGAAAAAGTGTGGACTTTATACCAGTTTTAAATTGTGTTGATAGGCCACGTAAAACCAGAGTTATGATAAAAATATCTGCAATGTTTGGTTTTCTTCCTGAATACTATCATTGTTTATATTTACTGCGGGAAGAAACGGTAAAAACTGCGTTTTATAAGGAAAACGCTGGAAAGCACTCTCTGCCTGTGAGCAAAGACAAAACCAAAAAAAACCCCCAACCCTTTCCTATTGGTGGAAAAATGTACCATGTCGACCAATCAAAAAATGGCATCTAGTTGTTAAGAAACGGGGGGAAGTTTTAGGAGTGACGGCGGTGTTTTGAGATGTAAAAGTTTTGCGATCTTTAGTGCAAATCTTGTGTAGTTAGTGTGTAGTTAGTGTGTAGTGTAGTCAATAGGTTTGTTGTGTGTGTCAGAACAATGAGGCGACTGCTGAATGTTACAGGAGTGATACATCTCCTGTTGTCAGGCCTGCAGGTATCAGGCTGTTCTTCTTTATCTCATAGTGGACAGAAATTATTTTTTGGAGTGGCAAAAATAATTTGTGTGGCATCAGATTTGATGCAGAACAGCTGATTGTTCTGTAAATAGTTTGAAATGTTCATTTAAAAAAACGCCTTGGCTGCATTTTCAGGTAAACAGCTGCAAAAAACTTTGTTTGCAAAACTCAGTAACTTATTTGAAGTAGTAACTATATAATTAATTGCCCAACATTGGTCATACTGTATTTCGCAGACAGAGAGTTACAGGACTCTCTCCCAGACCACAGACTCAGACTCATAATACAAGTCAGAGCTTTATTTAAAAATAAAAAAAAAGAAGTTGTGTTTTCAAAATTGTAGTTCAAGTTATTTTTACTTCCATAGTGTTAACATACTACACAGGTCATGAACAAGATTTTTTTAATTTTCATTGTAAGTGGGCTAAAGCAGTTAATTAAAAGTAGTCTAACATAAATGTAAATGCTGTAATTTGACTATTTTAATAAGCCATGTAACTTGGATGGATTGCATGCTGGTGTGACCACAGTGCACACGTCTGCTGTCGCTCACAGTGGTCCAAGGGATCGCTCAGGGAGTTTGTGCGTTCACTCATACACATGAAAAATTAGAGGGAACATTGATGACAACCTTAGCTAACCATATAGATAAAAGCCAGGGGAACAAACTCTCTCTCTAATGAACCATCCAAGGTGTACTCTTAGTGGCAGGGGAACAATATGAGAACAGAACCAACCCACCTGAGTAGGATCCAGTAACCGTCACAGTGGAAGCTGTCAGAGAAAGAGTCATAGGTAACTCCCTTCCAGGCTGTTAAATTGACATGGTAGTTGTTTCCAGTAATGCGAACTGTACTAGTGCAAACCCTGATATGGTAGTGTTAGTGAGGGCCAAGGGTTGTACCCACTTTTTGAAACAATGTGGCATTTAGAGGTGGCGATCGTGGCTCAAGAGTTGGGAGTTTGCCTTGTAATCGGAAGGTTGCCAGGTCGAGCCCCGGCTTGGACAGTCTCGGTCGTTGTGTCCTTGGGCAAGACACTTCACCCGTTGCCTACTGGTGGTGGTCAGAGGGCCCGGTGGCGCCAGTGTCCGGCAGCCTCGCCTCTGTCAGTGCGCCCCAGGGCAGCTGTGGCTACAATGTAGGTTGCCATCACCAGTGTGTGAATGGGTGAATGACTAAATGTGTAAAGCGCTTTGGGGATGACTTGCTTCAAATTGCACTGGTCACTATTTTCTGGAAGTTGACTGTGGTCATGAGAAAATGGTGGTAACAGTACATCCATCTTTCTTGGCTGTCAAACGATTGGTGACTTTGCTCCACCATTTGACAGCCAGAAGAGGCAAACCCAGAGTCTAAATGATGGTTTGAATAAAAAGAAAAAAAAATGATATGAGAGAAGAAACATAAACCACCCACATGTTCAGTTTAACCTCTTAATGCTGATATTTTTCAAATATAATCCAGTCTAATTTAAATTAAAAAAAGATTCTAGATTTTAAACCAAACCACAGCTATTCCAGTTTGCACAGGACAAATTTCTTCTGCTACTACTTTAAAGAAATGCAACTCTGTAATGTCACTTTGTGTTCTGTTAACTCCCCTACAGCATTAATATGTCAAAAATAAGCTTTTTCATTATGACCCCACTCTGGTCTTTTGAGAGCTATTTCCTCTTTTTCGTGTGAAAATCAATCATGAAGTGTGGGTGGAAAATTCTGATGTAATAATTAAGAGATTGTCAAATGTTTACTGTAATTACTTAAGATCAGGCTCCGAAGAACTGAGCACCACCTTCCACCATCAAAATCATATTCTTTTCTTGGCTTTTCATGGTTTCATCAGCTCTCTTTCAGCTTCTAAATTTTGTTATCAGACACAGTCTAACACTGGCCATGCAGATAGTCTCACCTTTGACTTCATTGAACAGCTGAGGTTATTACAGTTCTGGAAGACAAAACAAGCTACAACTTATTCTGTCTGTGTACTAAACCACATTTTACTTAAAGATATGCTTTATATCAAACCACAAAGTCATATTTTACTCCTGACCACACAGCTGTTTCAGAAAAGGCAATGCAACACTCAGATTAGCAGTTCACCACAGTGAGTGCCTGTGAACTGCAACCAGTCTTTTCTTGTAACAGTGTTCATACATATGTGAAAAGACAAAGCAGAAGCCACAAGTTAGTTTTAATTAGATGTAAACGTAGAGAAAAGCAGAACACTGTCTGCCTTGGTAACTGAACTTTCTACGTACTTTGAACCACATGGGTCTATTTAACTGAATGCACACAAGCTATAACAGTTTACAGACATGCAAACCAAACTCAATGTACAATGTGTACAGCTTCTTCAGTTACAAAAAAATTAGTACAATTCTGGGTTGTTTTCACTCTCTCTTAGTTGAAATTATGTCTTTATTCAGCTCTCTCTGCAACCTGTAGGACACACAGAAATTACAAAAAAGAATATTTTATACATTTATTTTCTTTATTTATTTTTAATGATGGAAAGAGATTGCTTTGTGGCATATTAAACATCAGTGTTTAACTTTAGGGTTAAAAACAGAATGAATATATTTGACCTGAAACATTAGCGTTCTTATCGTCTCTGGTGGGTCAAGAATTAATTCTGCATTTGTATTATGATAGAATCATCTTACACATGACTTCTGAAAGGAAGAAACCTCACAAAGATATACAGTGGAACCCCGACTTACGAATTTCCCATTTATCGAAAAATTCAAGTTACGAAGCCACTTAACAGCAATATTTCTGCCCATTACAGAAATATTCGACTTAGGAAAGACCCTCGGGAATGATTTAATTTCGTAAGTCGGGGTTCCACTGTGTATATATATATATATATATATGTTTTTTAGTATTTACTCACCATTGCGCATTATCTGAATGTGACAAATCAGGAACTATTATTGCCAATCTTACCTATGATATTACAGAATAGAAGGGATCTGCTGATACAGGTTGGCTGGTACATGCTGAGGGCATCCTTGTGATGGGTCCCGGTTCTGCTTCAGCAACAGATGGAATTAAATTAGTTGCTAGCCAAAATGTTTATTTCATAAAACATTTATTTCGCTATATGTAAGGTGCTGCTAACAGGGCCCTCTGCTAACAAAAAAGGTGAATCTCTAATGGTGTTTCTGCTTTCTATTTGCCTGGCAGTTCCACTTTGGTGAGAAGAAAAGTCACTAAAATTCATTAGCCCAAATGGCACGCCACCTGTAGGAGATGTCGTATGGATCGGGTGTAATTTATGTTGGGAGGCAGTAAAGGGCAGTGCCCCTGGTGGTCCCTGGCTAAGGGGCCATGGAATTTCAACTCTCTGGTTGTGAAAGAGCCTGAACTAGTGTGTCAATGCACAGTTTGGAGTTTGTAACCAGTCTCCTAAAAGATGGGCTTGGCTCTGTTCCACTATGGAGTTGTCTTCAGTGAAAGGCAGTGTGGAGGACTGAGTGTTGTTTATTCTTCTGCCTTACTGATTATCAGAGGGTTTCTTGTTGTTTTAACTGTCATTCCGTGTGTATGTGCAGAGTACCATGCCTTCTTGAAGTTGCTTCTCCACCTGGCAATTCTATTGTCCTACTGAGAGACATCAGTTCTCGTGTGGGCAGTGAGATCTGGAGAGGCATGACTGTGACTCACTCTGAACCAGAGTGGTGTTTTGTTCATGAACTTCTGTGCTAATAAAAAAACACCATGCTCTAGCATAATGGATTTCATAATTTGCAGATCCAGGTCGAGACCCATGATCAATTTTTGATCAATCTGCCTGCTGTAGTGGTAATCCCTGAATTGGTTTCAATGAGTATTTTTTTTATTTCTTTACACAATAATACTAAAAACATTGTGTGTTCTGACCTGTTTGATCCTCGATCAAACTATCTTCCTTTGCTGACTGACAGAGCGATGCTGAAACAGAAGAAGCAAGTAAACAAAATGTATCATTATATAGTCATAAAAATGATATTGTCCATTATAAATTACTAAATAAATTAGGTCCAGACATTACCACACAAGAAAATAAATATTAAGAGAGAAAACACAAGCATAGAAAAGAAAAGAAACAAAAAGATACAGCATAAATTACCTTTGCTTTTTCTTACAACAGCATATGTTTCTTTCACTACATTCACTGTACTGACTTCTGTTGAAACTGGGGGAAAAAAAGAACATGCAACGACTATTTCTAAATCATTTAGGTTGCGCCATTTGAATTTAGCTTAAGTCACTTTAATTCCTTAAAACAGACTTCTAATAGGAAATTTCAGTTCTATTCTAGAAATTAAACCAGTGTGTTACTATTACTATTACAATAATATTGAAATAGTGTTTGTTTTCTTACCTGTTTGATCCTCGAATGAGCGAGAGACATCTACCTTTGTTGACTGACAGAGTGACACTGCAGTGGGAGGGGGAAAAAACAAAAAAATAAACAACAAAAACCCAACAATCCCCGTGCCCCCAAATTCATCAGTACAGGGCTTTTCTCTTTTTTTTAATAAACTTTAAATTAGCACATTTTCTATGTAACAATTGTTACACTGCAGTGATTCCGCCTTTCCAGTGCTTAAAATGATATACTTCTGAATGAACAGAACTGCATTGCTTGTAGCAAACCAAAAGCCATGAACACAAAATTATGTGAAATGGTTTTTTTTGTTGTTTTTTGTTTGTGTTTTTTTTTTTTACCTCTGCCCTGGCGACATTTACCAAGGTGATGCAGTCCCACCAACAACAACAGCGCACTCAATGAAATAGTGGCAGTTTTCCAAGATGTGACACATGCTGACGGAATCTCGTTGGAACTTTCTGAATGAGTTGTGTTACAAATGTTAAAGAGTTAAAATTGTAAGGGGAACATAAACATCCCATATCTGCATTCAAAACTCAAAAAAACCCCAATAACTTCACTTCACATTTGATAATATCAGAAGGTATATTCTGCACATATCATAATATTTATTTTTTATATTTCATAATATTTCTAAAACACGAATAGATTCAACGGCTTTGCTTAAAAATCAATGATTGAAAATGTGTCTACATTTCAATTACATCACACGTCTGCACCAACCTTATATTAAAATGTAACACAAAAGATACCATACACGGTTCCTCCTGGCACATGACTTAGCTCAGAATTACAAAGTGATGCAGTTGTAACAGTACTGCCATTAAAAAGAAATACAAAAAAGATATGACCTCTTCAGTGTCTTACCTGTGACACTGAGCCAGCTCTCCGGTGACTGTCCCCCTCCTGAGATGTTGCACGTGTAAAGTCCCTCATCTGACTTTGAAACTTTTTGGATGGTCATGTCTTCTGTGGCGCTGCTGTGAACATGAGCTCCATCTTTATAAAAATTAGAGGTAAAGTTGGAGGAAGCAGTTTTGTTTCTGCAGCGAAGAGTCACAGCTTCACCCTCCATCACAGGAACAGGAGGACTCTCCAGGATCACAGAACCAGCTGAATGACAAGAATCTGAGATTTATTTGCTGTGAAATTTATTTAAACTAATTTTGACAAAAAATATTGTCTCGGTGCAAACTTACCAGTAACAGTAATGTTGATGCTGTCGCTTCTGTTTGCTCCTTTAGTCTCACACCAGCGCTCTCCACTGTCGTCTGGATACACACTTTTTATTATGCACAATGATCCTGCTTTTCCCTGGTTGGTGTGACTGCATGAGTTTATTTTCCCTTTGGAATTATACACAACTTCCCAATAAACAGCATCCTCACAGTAAAATATCACTGATTCATATTCAAAGAACTGCAATCTGTTTGGAGCGATACGAAGAGAAACTGCATCTGAGAAAAAGAAAAAAAAGAAGAAAGGTACAGTTTAGACTTGAACTAAAACTGCTGTGGTTAAACAATGAAATGAAATAACACTTAAGTAAATGAAAGCAAATTAACTGAAGAAGTGACTCATGACCAAATTACATGTACCAAATGAGCCCGTTCACTAGAAACACCACAGATCATTTATTTTCCATACTTTTCATACATTGTTTGCTCCCCCAAGCAGAAAAGAGTAAACATTGTTCATATTAACAAGCAAATGTATGATACACACCAACTTCCTGGTAATGTGTACACAGCAGGATCACTGAAGAGACAAAAAAATAGAGATTACAAAAAACTCTTCTTGGTTCCCACAGCTGCTGGCGAGGGTATCATAACATCTTGTAACTACTGTAGTTTTGTTTTTTATGTGGAAATAGACGTGGTACTTACATAATTTGATGCACATAGCTCTGACCTCCATGATGCCGTGCTGCTGACTGTGTCGGCACGTGACAAATGTAAAAAGCAATAAGCAGGGGTGCTTTCCTGTGTGGCTTCTTTCTGCAGCTAAAGCAATGCTAAACTTTAAAAATAACTTTCAAAGAAGTTGTTGCCTTCAAAGTACCAGCAGTGTTTCACTTCACTATGAAAGAGGCAACAAAAGCAGAATAATGCTGCATTCAATACTTTTAATCATTTAATATTTATTTATTTATTAGTGATGTTTACATTATACTTTTATGTATTAGCATGCAAACATACATTTTTTGTACTAAAACTAATAAGCAACTTAAGATTGTTGAAATAGTAGAAATGCCATCACCAAAACTGAAGTAATAATAATAATAATAATAATACTACTACTACTACTAATAATAATAATAATAATAATAATAATTAGATTTACTTACCCTAACATCTGTAATAATGAGAAGCAGTGACATGAAGTTGGTTACCAACTTGCAAGGTTAACTTGGAAAGCTAATAACCAGACAGGTTCACATGAAAAAGTGTCCCAGCAGCACTGTTGGTGAATTTACAAAGGAAGATAAAACCACAATGTTACAAAAAAGCTGAAGAGGTTAAACACATAATAAAAACCAAAAGTAAAACAGCCGCTGCAGATAAAGCAGTTGTGTGAGTGTGTGTTCTGTAAGAGCAAAGGTTAAGTTCAGTTTAGTTTACTTTAGTTCAGTCTTAAATATACTATATAAATGTACATGCACTTTAAAAGTTTTGGTCAGTAAGACTGGGAAAGAGTTGCTTATGAGTATGTTTTGCCTATTTGAAAATGGGAAGAAAATCTGCCATAGAAGCCAGCTGTCCACTGTAAGTTAACAAATGTACCAAAACAAGAAGTGTATCATAAAGGCCTGGGAGAACCTGAGAGATTATAATCAATTACTTTATTAAATAAAAGTTTAAAAGATGGTTTTATTCTTAATTCTTTCAGCTGCAGCACTGGTTGTGTTTAATGGTCTGAGAGTAAAACAATAAAAACAAATAGAAAATACAAACATAGGCTATTCTGTTCTTTGATGATGTAATAGTGTTTATAAAACAATAAGATTTAGGAATCTGCATAGTTATTATTGATGCTCATTGGTAACAAAGTCTTCAGATGTTATTATAAAATTCAGTCCCTCGTACTATCGGTGTACAGAGCTATGCTGTTTTCCAGAGAAATGATTGGTCAGTAGGTGGTAAGTGGATATCTGTTGATCGCTAATGGCAAACATAACCTGCTCCAAAGTAGTTTTGGAGGACTGGGATAGAATTGCAGGATAAGTTAACATAAGGATATACCCCTGGTAAGAAGTGGACCACCTTTGAAGTAAAGAAAACCCAGAGATAACCCTGAGGTTACCATGATAAGACACAAGCCTGTTTTGTAATACAATAATGGAGGTGTGTTGATATCACTGTTTCTAAAAGCCCATAACAACTCAGAATTTCCAGTTCTGAATAAAACAGCATTTATATATGTGGGATGAAGCTATTTGAAAAATGTGCCTTTTTTATACCCAGGACCTGTATGATTGCAGAAATAAATCCACAAAAGATGATATCAGCATAGCCCTGGTATAGCACTTTTGATCATACACAAACATATGTGAGAATCCTTTGCACTGATTACAGCTCTGCGTGCAACACATTTGTCCTCAGTCAGCAAACATTTCATCTTGGGTTTTGGTTACCGTCTCTGATCAGATTGCCCACAAACAGCCAACGCCATTATGGTTTTTTTTTTTTATTTTGAAAGAAAAACATCAGCTGTATTACCTACATACCAGTCTCACTTCAGATCTGCGCAAGGCCCTTGAGGCATGACAGCATAGTACCTGCACAGAAGTCAAAAGGAAGAGTCTTTAGAGCGCCCCCTCCCTCTAAAGTGCATTCACTACGTGCACAAATAATCTCTGCTTACCTTTCTATAAAGGTTGCCACATGCCTCTGGTTTAAAATTGAATAGATTTATAGTAATGGCAGCACATTTCACAACAGTCCTAATCTGCTTCCTACTCTGTGTCATAAAACACTACACTGTTTTATTTTGTTTCTTTTTCTTTTTATATTTTGTTTGTTTGTTTTTTCTTCTTTCTGGCTATAAAATAAAGTTAGATACAGTTTACACTGAGAACATATCCTAAAGGATGTAGCAGGACTGGAAATTGAGATAGATTGACAAATACTTCATGAACTGCTGTGAGACCAGTTTGGGCAATGGTATTGCGGACAAAAGTATCTTGTATTTTGATAGTTCCATATCTATTCTGAGGCATACAGTTATATTAATTTATAGAATCCCATACAGTTGTGTAGATATATGTACATATCAAAACAAGATTTCCCCCTTGTGGGACTAATAAAGGTATATCAATAATCAATAATCAATAATCAAGACATTTCTTGTTCCAGAATTATTCTGTAAAAATGATTGTCACAGTGTTTAGGGTAATGCTGTCACGGTTGATGATGGCCAACCGTGGGGAAGTGAGGAAGGAAGGACCCAGGCACGGAGCTCTGAACATCAGCAGTGCATTCATTTACAGTGAATGGAAAATAACAATAAATGCCCGTGCTCTCCCCTGACTCCTGTGTCGTGTCTTCCCTGACAAGTTCGTGTCTTTGTGCTCTCCGCTCCCATGTCTCAGCACTCCCCATGCTGGCTGCTATCTGGCACTCCACACCTCCCTTGGGGACACAATAGAAGCAGCCATCAGGACACATACAACCAAGGGCATACACACACTAACTAAGCTCAACCGGAAGACTACAGTGGAGTCGCCAGAGGAAGCTCCATCGCTCTCCTAAATAGCTCCCCCGACAAGCCCAGATCAGCAGCAGGTGTGTGGCAAGGCCAGTCCCCTAGCAGGGCCACACCCACCAGGTCTGAAGGTGCCTGTAACTTGGCCACAGAAAACAGCTACAGACACATGCACACACCAACTAATAACAATAACAACAACAATGATAATAGTCCACACTCAGCTCTGGAGGACCCCGAGTCCTCCAGAGCTGGGTCCGTGACAAATGCAGCCTCTCAAGACCACATAGTGGCTAATTTAGACTTTAATTTAAAGACTTTGAGTACATATTTGAGTACAAAAATATACAATATATATGAAATATAGAAGAACAATATAGAAGAATGTAATTATACATTTACAGGTGAAATTCATTCTAAATATTTATTTACAATTTACATATCTCTAGGGTGCAAAAACTGCAAGGACAACACATGTTTCTACCTTATATTTTATTTCCCATTTTATTTTACAACACAAAAAATCCAAAAATAATAGTCAGTCAGAACAAAGTGATCAATGAGATGCAAGCATGAGACATTTGATGTGAAAAAATATGTAGGAATACATAATATATAAGTAATAGGTAAATTATGACTTTGTAATACATGAAAAAACTAAAAAAAAAAACATTCTAAGAGGCTGTGACTGAAGTCCAAGAAACAAAAAAAGGTTAAATTTCATTTCTTAGTAATTATCACCAACTTTAACTAAACCCATGAAACCAGATGTCTAATAATGCTAATGATTAAAATAATGTTAACAAGCAGTACAAGTAAAGCTACTGTTTATTAACTTTACAGAAGTTGTAATAAAACTACAAACAAGCACCAATGGGGGGAAAAAACACCATGAAGTAAATAAAGAGTGTACCTGCAATGTTCTTTTATATAAAAAGAGGTGTAAGAAAGAAAATTCCTTATTGCATCTGCAGAGAAGAAGATTGGTAGAGACAGTTCAGCATCGTCAGCTAATCACACATATCTTTGTGGGAGCTGACTGATCATCTGGTTCAAATCATCTATACAGTGGTTCCATTAGAGTTCCTCTCGTGTTGCACTTCTGACTGACTCTTTGTTTGCAGCTTTGTTAATGTTGATAGCCGCCCTGATTGCTGATTTCATTGATGTCTCGATCCAAGCATGAGGGAAGGCTGTGTGCTCACCAGCAAAGTGCACCTTGCCCTCACTTTGAAAGAGCTCTGCAGCATATTCTAAGTGTTGGTAGGGTGTAAATAAAGCAAATGCACCCAAACTAAAAGGATCTGAGCTCCACTTCTTCACTTTCACCCCTGTGCAGAGATCCCTGACCTTCCTGCCATGAATCTTTTCCAAATCTCTCAAAGCCAGCTCTTTAAGGTGGTCATCGTTTGGACCTAGGAATAGTAGTGAGTTATCAGACCAGGTGTAGGAAGCCAAAAGGACCCCAATGGTCCTCAATTTTTTGGGAAACTGTGGCTGGGGTAGTAAATGAAGCGAGATGGTCCATCTGTGATGCTCTTCCCCACTTGGATGCCGTCATCCTCCCAGAACCTGTTTTTGAAGGTGAGCAGGACTTTAGTGGAGCTGTCATAATGGACAGACCTCAGGGCGTCCATCTTTTTAATGGAGAGAGGGGGATCGAAATCTATGAAAAGAGCCGCTTTGGCTGTTGTTGTTACCAGGACAAAGTCAGCTTTAAGATCAGTAAAGTTAGACTGTTGGCCTCGTTATGATACAGTAACTTCATCTGAATGGCTAATATGACTTGACTGTAGAATTAAGAAGAATGGTGGCATTAAGGTCTTTCCTTTAAAGCGTTGGGGAGATGGTCTGACCCACCAGTCACTTCATAGTACCTTTTAAAAAAACCCAGATATACATTTTAGCATGGATTCTGTAGTAATCAGAGTAGTAAATATTGTTACATTTAAGTGTCTATTTCACTGATTTAAACAATAAAACGTAAAATGTACAAGCGCAAAGAAAACTCTGTATTTACCGTATTTTTCAGACCATAAGGTGCACACGATTATAAGACTCACTGTCAATGAGCATATCTGTTTTCATGCATAAGGTGCGTCTCTTAACAGGTGCCATTTTGGGGTCCTTATACACACATAATGAACATTATTTACAGGACGTTTTACTACGCGAGGCTCCTGACTACAGTAGCCATAATGCTCCGACAGTCCATGAAGTGGTGCGGCTTTGTAGCTTGCCAAAGTCATACTAAAAACTTTTTTAACAGATTTGAGCGCCGTGTACCATATAGAATCGTTTTGAGGTCGGTAAGCACAACCAAAATTCATACATAAGGCGCACTGTCAATTTTTGAGAAAAAGTAAATATTTTCAGTGTGCCTTATAGACCGAAAAATACGGTACTGTTGACTCCTGCTGACAGCAATACAGCCTAAAGTCAAATTTAGTTATTTTTTTAACAGAAATGACACAGACTACAAAAGCTAAAACGACATGTGAGCAAAATCCTCAAAAAGTACTGGTTGGTGTGCTTGTCCTGTTTTCGAAACAGGTATAGTCAGTTCATTTTAATATCAAGCACATTATTTGCATTAAATATCAGTGCAATTTTTACTAAATTGCATGTGGCAGTTGTTAGTAAATAATTTGCATTTTGGATTTAACTTCCTTGTACTGTTGTAGGTTAAAGTGACCCATTTTGTTTTGTTTTATTATGAAACTTCAAGTGCAAGTGTAATAAAATGAAAATGTTTTATTTCATATATTTTCTATAATAACTATGGAGATTCCTAAATCTTATTGTTTTATAAACATTATTACATCATTACAGACCATAATAGTCTATGTTTGTAGTTTTTTCACATCAAGTCAGCTTTCGACCTGGTCATGTCCAACTCAGTACACAAAATCATTCTCAAAAAGACTCGTTTAAAAAGACATTGTACATATTTTGGGAGAAGAATGGAACGAGCTGAATAAAATCTGTCTCCATGGATTTAGATGGCTTTTGGGGTCCTCATCCTGGCCGGGGTCTGGAAGTCATTTTAACCCACTTTGGCAAGGACTGACGAAATATTGTAAAGAGATGAGCACTATCAGATGGGAGAGAGACAACCTAGATGCTATTATTATGCTTCACAGGAAATGCACCTGAGAAATGAACATAACAGGAGGTTTAAATATTCTCCTCCCTGTATTTTGAGCCTGGAGAAAGGAACTCCCCAAATACATTTGCAACAAGACTCAAGACTTTTCCTTTTACATCCATAGTTATACAAGGACAACACACAGTGAAATGTGTCAAAAATGTAATGACATCATTCCTGGTTGGGCTCAAACCACCATCCTTTTTGTTAACAGCCAAACACACTAAACGATAACCCTAACCCTAAAGACAATATACAGGAGGTTAAAACTGAGCACCTTTGAATCAACTCTCCATGAACCAGCATTGCAGATTTTCTTAAATACATATTGCAAGTTAAATATATTTGGAATCACAGGTCACACATGTGTCCACAAACACACCACAGAGTATATTAACAGGCATTTGAAAACGGTCCTAAAACAAACACACACAAAAGAAAAAAAAAAAAAAGAAAAAAAAAACCCAACCAGGCCAAAATCATCCTAAAAGGAAAATTTAAATGAAAACAAAAAGTAAAAGTAAAGTGTAGCTGTAACAGAGTTTCTGTAGATAAAAAAGGTTTTCTTAAATATTTGAATAAATTGTACTTAATATACTATCCGACAATACGTAACTGGACAATTATCAGCTGACATTAGGATTCTCATTACTGGGATGGATTCATCATCCATTGTTTTGTTGTTTGTGACATTGCAGCAGCCTCAGTAGGAGTATCATAACTGGTGGTTGTAGCTCGGGTTAGTGAGATCCCTGGCTGTTCCAGTCTGCATGCCAAATATTCTGACAAGATACTAATTAATACTAATAATTTGAGTATTAATGTCTTTGAATGTTGGATAGTAAGCACTTAAGCATTAAAAAAAAGTCCTGGTGTACATCGGTAAATGAGGTGTGCTGTATAGAATAGAATACAATGCATTGTATTGTCACTATACACATGTACAATGAGCTACAGAGCATCTCCTAATCAGTGAAGAAATGTGGGGAAATAAATGGCATGAGGTGCACAGTTCTACAAAAAGTACTCAAAAAATAGCAGATGTACAAATATCCAATCAGGTTATATATTTAAAGCCTGGGTTATTGCACATAAATTAAATATTGCACAGTGGTGATCAGAGATGGGCAGTAATGCGTTACTTGTAACGCGTTACTGTAATCCGATTACTTTTTTCAAGTAACGAGTAATGTAAGGGATTACCATTGCAAAAACGGTAATTAGATTACCGTTACTTTCCTGTAGGAACTCTGCGTTACTGCGTTACTAAAACCGTGAGTTTTTTGCCAGAATGTCTCATGATAGTGACGTAAGCGAGTGCGACGTTCCTGACAACAGCTGTCTGCAGATCAACAATGGATAATATATCGAGTGTGGGAGAGAGTATGAGCGTGCAGCGTTTAAAGCGTGGAAGTACTGACCTTACTTTGAGTTTGATTCCATAAAAAGTGACAAAAACATTAGTGTCCGTTGTGCGTGGGAAGAAAACTTCTTTTTACAGCGAAAAAAACCCCTTAACTTCCAAGCAAGCGCCGAGTGCGCTACGACTGTAATGGGAAATTCACAGAGAAACTCGCGGAGTCTTCAACTGACCGCTGCGGCACACCTGCACCAGGGTAAACCTCCGCCTACCCCAGTCCTGCTTTACAGGTGAAAATAGAGCAACTAGCCTTTGACTTTATTTATTTTCTGCTGTGTTTTACTTGCATCTATTTGAAAGAGTGAGTGTAAACACAAAAACAGATTTTATTTTATGTGCTGGAATGTGCAGAAAATAGGTTTAAATGTTAAACAAATTTCTTCCAGTCAGAGAATGTTGCATATAACTTAATTTTTGCTTGATGCATAAAGTTAAAAGATTAAAACTAATAAAACAAGTTTTAAGAAGAGACTTTTCCATTTGATTACATTTTGTATGATGGATTACGCAGAAAAAGTAGAATTGGGCTGAAAGATCTATCGCTTTATCACCTATTCAGGTTGTAAATTGTGTTTTTAAAAAGTAACTAAGTAACTAAGTAATTAATTACTTTTGAAAATAAGTAATCAGTAAGTAACGGGATTACTTTTTTGGGGAAGTAATCAGTTGTGAAAAGATTTTGCTTATTATTCACCCTGATATGCTTTGCTTGTGATTGTGTAAACTCTGAATGATGATTCACCCTGATAAACATGAAGCCTTGTCTATGCTTATCAAATGCCTGTGAAGATAAGTTCCTGTGTAAAGAGGAACGGAAAGTTCCACTTAAGCAGATGTTTAGTATTGTATGAACAGAACATTTTAGCAAGATATGCATTTGTCTGTTAAGCAATCTATATTCTTTAGCAAGATATGCATTTGCAATCTATATTCTGAAAACAGGCGGAGACTGCCTCCGCCCTGTAACCTACATGCCTATATAACCTGCAATAAAGAAGAGTACTGTGTGACTCTCATTAGAGACGTTCACCCATGTACATGTGATTGATTATATTGTCTCACTGTGTCTCTGTTTTACTTTGGCAGCCTTCTATTTGGGAGATTTCCCCCAACATTTCTTGGTCCTTCGAAGCCGGATGAGACAGCCTATTTAAAGCAGCTCTCACAGAAAGCGCCTCACCAGGTCCCGTCGGTGCGAGAAGCCCACGTTGAAGTCTGCCGGCAGCTCACGCACTAGGTGTGTGATAAAACCCAAGAGCGTGAATTCGGGTCTTGGTCAACGTTTTACAAGCGGTCCGCACCGTCAGGGGCTGATCAGGTGCATCTGAAGAAACCAGCGCCAAGGTAAGACAGACTACTTTGAGATAATAAAGGTTTGCGCAAAAACGAAAACGAAACTAAAAGAAAATAGACTCGTCCAAGAGAGACTGGAAGCATTAAGCTCGTCTTGAGGACTGGTAGTCAGCTCGCCCTAAGAGGTTTGGAAGCAGTAAAATAAATATTGAGCTCGTCTAAGAATGATTGGTAGCTCCCCGAAAGGGTAAAAATAGGCCTATAAGCTCGCCTAAGAAAGGCTGGAAGCACTACGCTCGCTTTAAGGAAGCTGGTAGCGTGAACGCGCGTTGAAACTGTCTGTCTTTTATTGTCTTTTTTTGTGGTGGAATAAGTTGATTTCTACAGCACAATAAGGAGGCTGAACTATTCCACTGATTTGTTTACTGTTGGTCGCTGAAGTACTGGTGAGCTGAGAGGAAGGTCGTGTTTTATCACGTAAAGGTGACACCGCTTTCAAGAATAGCTTGAAAGTAGAAGGGCGTGTCAGCCACCTCTCTCTGTTCTCGTGCCAGTGAAAGCGCCGCAGGTGTGTGTGTGTATTACTAAGCGCTAAATACATAAAGAAATAAATAAAATAAGTAGAAATAAACATATAAAACAAATAAGAAAATGGGAAATAAAGCAACAAAACTCACTGCTGACGAGCAGTGGTCAGAAAAGAAATGTCCAGGCGCCGGACAAATTAGTGCATATAGATGGAGAAATCCAAAGAAAACTAAATGCCCCACGTGGGAGGGAAAAATGCATTAACTAAATTATAAGAAACCCTCCAAGCAGAAATAAATACTGAAAAGGAAGCTAAAAAGAAATCAAAACATACACAAGAGTTGTAATATTTTAAAGCATGGAAAGAGGAATGAAGTGGAATAAACAAAAGGTTAAATTAAGGTTAACTTAAATTAAAGCAATGAAATAAAATTGGGAAGACAACCAAGCTGAATGAATAGAATGCGTGAAACCAGATAATTCACACAAAATATATCAAATAAAAAGAGATGCATAAGGCATATTAAGGCTGTGTCATTGTTCAGCCAAGGAAAATGTCTCCAGCTTGGGAAGGTGTGAAGCTGCAGGTTCACACAGACCCGTGATGGATACATAATAAAATATAAACTAATAAACTATTGTATATTAGTAGTAAAGTAGTGTATTGTGATATACTATTGCTGTTATAAAAAAGGAAAAACAATACAATGATAACATTAATAATGACACACTATTAATAGGAAGAGACACCTCAGTCAGTTATGATGCGAGGTGGAAGATTGTTAAAAGTAGTCTGATTCAAGCTTAAGGTTTGCTCAAACTCAGTACAATGATATAGGAGATGAAGAAAATAAGGAAATAACTACACTAATCAGGTGCATAGAGACACTTGACCTGCTTGTAAACCTGTCATCTTAGATGAGACTTTGTTAAGATGAAGAGCAAACCTATACTAACAACTAATAAGCCAAACCCTGTATACAACAGCTAAAGCTACACGTTTGAGAAGCTGAATAAAATGAATTAAATATGTGGACACTACCAAGCTGATGAGCAAGTTACACATTTTTTTTATTTTTATTTGTTTTTTAGAGCAGAAGCTGCATATTAAAGGTCACACATGCAGCTGTCTGTGAGCTCAGTTTTTTCCTCACACTTCTGCTTTGTTTCTGGCAGCAGCTTTTTCTTTTTTCTTTTTGTGTCCTTGATGATGATAAGTCCAGAGCTAGCTGAGAGCTGGGTTATCTGTTTTGTTTTATGTGACAAGGCTGAGAAATTAAAACTTAGTTTCTTGTTTTGAAAAAAAAAGAAAAAAAAAGAGAGGCTCCTACTCTCTGAATACAATATTCTCTTCATAACTCGGCAGTATGAAATGTCATGAAACAGTGTAACTCACTCACAGTAAATCAGCAGTATAGGATAATACAAACCTATCTAATAAATCTAATGATTTTCAAATTCTTTTAACTAAGAAGTGTGATGCAAACTAAAACTACATACTGATTACACAAGAAGTATGATGTGGCCTACAGCAGTATCATGATTCACTCATTTTGATTACAGGTATAATGTAATATATGACAGCATAATAATCTCACAACTGCTACAAGCACATTTGCCTTTCTTAACACACGCGAGTGAAAGGCAACTGTTAAGAAAATGCCCTTTTGGGTGAGACAGGCCCAGAGGCCCTGCATGCAAGCGTACTAACACACATACATGCAATGAAGAGCAGCTTACAGTAGAGCACACACTATATGTGCACCAAAAACTTACACCTTTTGAAATCATTCATGGCAGACCATTTCCACTGCCAATCACAAGTGAACCTTTAGATAAATCAATCAGAGAAACTACACTAGCAGAATGGATGTCGAAGCTACTAGAAAACAAAGATTTTGTTTTGAACAATAAACTGCCTTCTGAATCTTCTCCAGTATCTTGCAGGTTGAAGCCAGGTGATTGGGTCCTGATTCGAGTTCTCCAGAGAAAGAATTGGAGCTCGCCCCGCTGGGAAGGCCCATACCAAGTGCTTATCACCACACCAACTGCCTGCAAGATAGCAGAGAGACCATCTTGGATTCACCAAAGCCACTGCAAAAAAGTGAGTGACAGCCCAGACTCATAGACGCCGGCACCCCTACCCTCAGGTGATCTGGCTGGTGAAGGGAGGGCTGATCGGGTATATCCCGCCCTCTGCTTCTTGCCAGTAGTCTACTCACCTGAGGACCTAGGTGTGTTTGGTCGCCATGAAGACGCTTGTTGTCCTCGTGGCTGTCCTCCTACTCTCAGCAGAACTCCTCATGTTTCTAAAGGATGGTACAGAAGACGAACAGCACCATCTACGGACGAGATGGACGCATGACAATTCACACCTCCGTGACATGACACAAGACCACATCCACCCATGGATGAATAACGCATGGTACCGCTACGTACATGACAGAACTAAGGGAGAGCCTAATAACACTGCATGTTACGTCTGCTCCCACATGCCATGCACCTCGACACATCCCACCTTTTATGGAAACTACATGAATAAAACACAAGCCAAGTGCGCTGCCAGCTTCGCGGGCATTGGCTATCAACATAAGAAAATAATCATTGATGAGACAAGCTCTATCATCTATTCGCTTAACCTTTTTAGTATCTTCCAGGGACCACCCCAATACGAGTGTTCTTGGACCAAACCCCGACAAGACAACGGTAACAGACCCCTAGGCAACACCACCAACTGTAACCAAACCGCAGCCAACGGAGAGGGCGCACCTGTAAACACGTCCGCGCCCAGCAACGGCACCTACTGGGTGCAGGGAATGGCCTGGCTGTGTGGACAACGTGCCTACTTCATACTGCCACCCGGATGGACGGGCACCTGTACCCCAATCTTCATTTCAGACCACACCTTCAGGATGTCAGCTGTAAATAGCTCTCAGACCACAAGACGACGACGAGACGTCTCCGCAGTGCAACCACATGACCCCATCTATGGCAGTGATGTGCCAGAGGAATTTAAGCTTTGGACCATCGGACAAAAGGTCCTCCACTCACTGTTTCCATGGGTGGGTACCGGAAAGAACATGTTAAGGATTGAAACTTTGGATTACCGCTTTGGACTGTTCCTGAATGCCTCGTGCAAAATCAACAATCAACAAAATGAAGAGATTGATGCCCTGCGCGATAACTGTGATGCAACACCGAGTCGCACTGGACATGATTCTGGCTGAAAAGGAGGACTCTGTATACTCTTTAACAACACATGCTGTACGTACATTCCAGATAATGTTCACTCTTCCAACATGACCGACGCCTTACGCACGCTGAAACAACTCAGGGACGGCAGCAACAACAGGACTATGTCACGAACACTGAAGATTGGCTTACCTGGCTGTTGAGTGGTTCCTGGAAATCTCTTTAATAAAAGGACTGGTTTTTGTAGGAGTTCTTCTACTCCTACTCTGTTGTTTTACTTCTTGTATTTTGCCATGTGTACAATCAATGATTAATAAAGTTGTTGCAGTTCATGTGCAGGCATACCTGACACTGCCCATGGACGAAGATGATGATAAATCCCCCTGACACTGAAATACTGTGATACACCAATGTATGACGTGCTGATTAAAAATGCGCTGCAAGAAATTATGCACAGATAATAAACCAATGGTGTTTTAACTAGTGTGAAAGTTAAACAACAGGAGGGAAATGTGAAAAGATTTTGCTTATTATTCAAATATGCTTTGCTTGTGATTGTGTAAACTCTGAATGACGATTCACCCTGATAAACATGAAGCCTCGTCTATGCTTATCAAATGCCTGTGAAGACAAGTTCCTGTGCAAAGAGGAACGGAAAGTTCCACTTAAGCAGATGTTTAGTCTAAGTATGAACAGAACGTTTTAGCAAGATATGCATTTGTCTGTTAAGCAATCTATATTCTTTAGCAAGATATGCATTTGCAATCTATATTCTGAGAACAGGCGGAGACTGCCTCCGCCCTGTTGAGTAACCTACGTGCCTATATAACCTGCAATAAAGAAGAGTACTGTGTGACTCTCATTAGAGACGTTCACCCATGTACATATGATTGATTATATTGTCTCACTGTGTCTCTGTTTTACTTTGGCAGCCTTCTATTTGGGAGATTTCCCCCAACATCAGTAATTAGTTACTGATTACTTTTTTCAAGTAACTTGACTTGACACTGGTGGTGATAGTAGTTGTGTATTCTGTGTATAGAGGAAAGTCCTTGGATAGCAGGAAATCAATTGTGGAACTGTGTTGTTGGTGCATGTGTGAGTTCAGGGAAGAATCTAGTTGTCAGTCTGTGGGTCTTTTTGCTGATGCACCTGCACCACTGCCCTGAGGGAAGCAGGTTGAACAGGTCAAAACCAGGGTGGGAGCTGTCTTTGATGATGTTTGCTGCTCTGCTGAGGCAACGGGAGGAATAAATGTCCATCAGGGAGAGGAGAGGGCAGCCAAAGATCTTCTGTGCTGCCTTGACTACACTCTGAAGCCTTGCTCTTTCTGCCTTAGTGCAGCTGCCACACCATACTGTGATGCAGTATGTTAACAACTCTCGATGGAAAAGGTGCTTTGAAAGCTCACATAGAGTAAGTCCTGTAACCAATCAATTTACGAAGACAGGTGAAACCAAAGATCTCAAATTCGGACTCGCTAGACAAAGCACAGATTTCCACTCGTGTAATTGTGTTTGTTGGCCACAAAAATTTATTCTGCTTGTTGCTTTTCCTTAGTAGTGATTTTTTTTAGCAGCAATTTGACCATAAAGGTCTAACTGACACGGTCTGTATCTGCTACTGGAACTCTGTGTGGCATTTATCTGGGCTCTAATCTCAGGTGCTTTTAACTTGTGCTTGCTGAGGCTGGTGACTCAGATGAATTTATTCTCAGCAGCAAAGATGACTCTTGGTCTTCCTTTCCTGGGGCGGTCCTTGTGTGAGCCAGTATCGTTATGATGCTTGATGGTTTCCGCGACTCCACTTGTGGAGATATTAAAAATAGCAATTTTTCAGACTGACTTACCTTCAGTTCTTAAAGTAATGATAAACTGTCCTTTCTCTCTTCTTAGTTAATTGGTTCTTGTCATAATATGAATTCATTTGTCAAATAGGGCTGTCAGCTGTGTGTGCCAACCTGGCTTCTGCACAACCAGAGCGTTCTCACTCCCGGGGCGTAGCATGGCGACGTTTTGTCACGTCCCGCGGCGTTCGTGAGGAACGCGAAAGGTGACCTTCTGCGTTCTGATGGTACGCCCTGGGTTATGGCTGAATTCCAGTGGTATGACGGTTCCGTGGTAATATACGTTCCAGCCATGTATTCCAGCCCTAAACCTAACCTTATCCGTAACCCTAACCATAACCCTATTCCTAACCTTAGCCAGCACAGAAATGGCATGAAATAGTGTTTTGTAAAGCGATTTGAAGAAAATGAACGAACATGTGTAGATAGAGTCCCAACGGTTCTCATGTTTTCTCATTTTTCCGATCTCGTCATGTAGGAACGTGTTGGGTACCCGAAAGCGTAAAATGTTGACGATTTGTCACATAGCGTAAAATATTACGCTTAGGGAGTGAGAACGCGTTGGCACAACACAAGTGATGGTCCCAGGCCATTAAGAAGGCGAGAAATTCCACACATGATCCCTGAAAAGGGACACCTGTGAAGCAGGAAACTATATCATGAAGCTCATTGAGAGAAGGCCAAGGGTTTTCAATGCAGTCAACAAAGCAAACAGTGACTACTTTGAGGAATCTATATTATAAGACATATTTACAGTTATGTAATTTTTTTCTTTGCTACATAATTACATATAGCTAGCTAAACATATTAGGTTTGTATCTAATGTTGAAAGTATTAAATAAAGAAAAAAACAGTAAATGATAAAGTGTGATTGACTTTTAGTGTAAATAGTGTTTTCATGAATTAGTAAAATGAGTAACATGCATTACTCATTTAAAAATAGAAACAGTCCCAGAGCATCCAGTATGATATGACCTCTGCCCTGTTACCAAATCTGAAAATGGGACAGTGCACATTGTTTGTTCTTTTTCCTTTCATTCCTCAAGTCCTATCTTTTCTGTAGAGGACAGTTTGAGCTGGAAAATTAAAGTGTCAATAGATAAAACTTTGCCACACACCCACAGACACACACTCACAGTTTCATAGTTTTGTATGCAGATTTAATAAGACTGTAGATGCCGTGCCGTTTTATAACTTTTCTGGTCACCTTGCATAGCAATACCAACAATAACCATTAGATGGGAGCAGAGCAAAGGTTTTTTCTCAACTACTGATCTCTGATCGTTAACAGATTACCCGTCACCACTAAACCATTCAAAAAAAAAAAAACCCTTTAGCATTGCGAAGCTCTGTGTGGTGTCCAGATGTTGTTGCTATTTCTGAGAGACTAAGTGTAGTGGTAGAGAGTCATCCGAATGCTGACTGTTAGGTCTGTGCTTCGCAGGCCCCGCTGGTTTAGACTTATTCCCATGAACAAAGCAAGACAGAGCTCCATCCATTTTAACTTGCAAGGGGAGCTGATAGGACCAGGGGCTTGGAGCTCTAAGCTCCTCTCCTGATCCCAGACAACTCCCGAGAGCCAGCCTCCCCTACAGCCTTTTATTAACTCTGTGGTCACACAAACATCTCATTAATCATGCAACAGATAAAACACTCACATGTGTCATGTGTGTCTGCAACAGAGAACATCTGACGTGTGTGTCTCTATGAGCATGTGATGTGATCAGTGATATGTGTACGTGTGTCTGTGTAGGAAACAGAAGTCAGCTTTCATCCTAAAGATTTAATCACTCTGCTTCAAATCAGATTTTATATTCTGCACAAAAAAATAACCACCATTTGTGCACCACCTCACTTGTCTTCTGTATTATAACATCACTAACACCCACTCAGCTCCTGTCTTCTGTTTTCATACAGTCTGACCAAACAAATACAGAAAGGCTTCTTATTTTATTTGGCTTTGTTGAATAGATGTAGCCGCAGCATTAAACAACACACCACTTTTTCACTTCAACCACATTTCAGTTACAGACATGTACAGAGTCGTGCTTCACAGGTGTATTTGACTGCTGACCACAAACTTGGTGTGTCTGTTTCGGGAAAAAAAAACACCTTAAGATCAGGGGTTAACCACAGTGAGTGCCTTTGAGAGCTAATGCAGCTCTTTTCTTGTAACAGCAATTATACACTTGTAAAAAACAAAGCAGGTGGAACAAGTTCCATCACGTTAAGTTCAACATCTAAATAACAAACGTGCTTTTGTTAGTATGCAAACTTTATATATACTAAGAACCACATGGGTCTGGCTTGCAGCTGTAGCTAACTGAACACACACAAGCTATATCAATTTATAGACATGCGCACTAAATCTGATCTGAAAACGTACTGTACAGCTTGTTCAAGTACACGCTGGATAAATCTGGATGACTTCATTGTTTTCACTCTTGCTTATGTCATCAGTCAGTTCTCTCTCTGCTCACTCTGAGGCATAAAGGAAGGGCAAAGAAAAAAAAGTAACTAAACTAATTGTTTTTCAGCATGTCACACAGCAACGTGTTCTTGATTTTAAACATTAGCTTTCAGAGCATCTGTTGTGCATCAGTCAGTGATTTTTTACTATGGCTTGGGCATAGTAGAAAACACACAAGCTGTGGGCAATTCTGCGATGGTTCCTGGTTCTGCTATCAAAACAGGTGGAATTAAATCAGTTTACCTGATACTTTATTTTTACTTAATAAAACATGTATTTGCCTTAGATTGTTGCAAAGTACTTGGGAAAGTTTCTAATATTGCTTAATATCAATGACACTGTTATAAGGTTTTAATCACAGTTTAGTGTCACACAGGCCTAAAGTCTATTTATGGGTCTAGAGGACAGTCCACATTCATCTTGTGTTAAAAAGACACAGAGACAGGTAACCACAATAACATCAGTGATGATGTTTGCTGTTCACTATAGTTATGACTAAGTCACAATTTCAGCGGTTGGATTTCTTGCATTCATTTTTTGAACTAAGCTAAAAAATTATAATTTTTTGGATGAAATAAATAGATGTAAACAATCAGATCATCCACTTCTACACTGTATCTGAAATATTCACAGATACTGAATATAGTCAAGACTAACTGACTCTACATTAATGCTGCTCTTAAACCAGCGGTATCTGGCACCCTCAGTGAGCAAAGTCACGTTGAACATCAGTAGTTCAGTACATCGAGTCTGCATTTGGTATTTAATTAATATTAACTTTTATTAGGGTTAATCATAAAATAATGTTCTTTCTGCAAAGGTCCAAGTGGCAGAGATGTTGATAATGTTGCTTCTTTTTCCTCCTTCAGTCTCAGTACTCTCCACTGTCATCTGTAATATGTTTAAAGAAGCAGGATGATCCTGCTGGTGTTGACCTATTAATTTTGCTGCAGCAGTCTATTTTCCATTTTATGCACAATAAAGGACCCCTTCACAATAAAATACTACTGTTACTGTATTCAAAGAACTGTAATCTGTTTGGAAGGATATAAAAAGAAACTGTATCTGAAACAAAGAAGATCCTGTTTATTTTTCAATTCCTTTATTTGATGATTAAACTAAACTAAAATAAAACACTACATGTCCATGGATAACATCTATGTTGAACAAGTAAAGAAATAATAATAATGATGAGAAGAAAGAACATTACAAGATCATAAGGTTACAGTGTAACCTTGGTTCTCTTAGTGAGAGACTATCTCTCCACCGTGAGGCCGCTCGGAGACGCGTTCCAATCAAACTATCACCAGTTTCACGTCCGCACAGCTGTTTTATACGTAAGCTGTGGGGTGTAGCCGGGCGTGCCGCAGTGTCTTAAAGAAATATCCACACGCCACGACCAAGGGGGGTCGTACCCCGTACATATGGAATATGTATCGGTGGAGAGATAGTCTCAATATGCTAGAGAACTCAAAGTTTAGCTTGAATCAAAGACTAAAGAATAAACAGTTAAAAGTACTGTAGAATCAGTTTGGGCAGTTCTAACATGAAGTGGTGATGCATTCTAGACATTAGGGGCAACAACTGGAAGAGCTCGGCCACCTCAGTTTTTAACCTCAGTTTTTTCTAAGTCTAGATCTTGGATTATTTAGGATCATTTCATTGGATGACCTAATAAGAGTGTGACCATGAATATCGTCAGACTGATGCAGCGGTGTCAGCCCATTCAGAATCAGGATCATAAAATTAATTAATTAAATCTTTAAAAGTGTATCCTAAAATTGACAGAAAGTCAATGAAGGGAGCCTTGAACCTCAAAAATGACTTCAAAATTATGAGGATGGAGGGTTTTGTCTTGTGAAGACCAAATGCTATGTCCTCATGAAGTACACAGACACACACACCTACACACACAGTACTTGGATGCAGGGGGCACAAAAATCCACACAGAATAAAATCAAAGCACTTCATTCATTATATTAAGTTATAATGATATTAATAGCTGATTTGTGAAATATATCATTAGCAATAAATGAATTATTTTATCCACAACCATGTTTATAGTTTGACCATGCGAACAAGGTTGGAAACATGATGATTTCTCTTTGTTTTTCTGTCTCTTTTTTATACCTTTACTCCACTGGGCCTCATTTGTAACTGAGAAAGAAAGCTCAAAAAAGTAACCTCCAGATGAGCTATTATCTAATGTGATCACCTGTAACATTTGAAACTCAATTTAATTCAGTTTCATTTGTGAATTGACACCAAATCTGAAGTAAATTTGTTTTCACATTTCTAATCATTGTGAATTCTTTACGTATCATTATACAGAGACCTGTAATACAGTAAGCACTTACAAATACACAATACACAGATTTTAACTGACTGCAAAATGATACATGATAAACAATACAGGATATTTCTAAGTCACTTCCTTGTTTTCAGTCTCACTCAGTGATCCGCATGTTTTTTAATTGTAGAATAGAAAGGTTCCTCTGCCACAGGTTGGTAGATATCTTGTGAAGGTTTGTATGCAACAGCAGATTTCATTGTTTCTGCTTTGAAGAGAGATAGAATTGAATATTTTGGTTATCAAAATTGTATGTAATTCAAACAGTTATCTGCAACACTTTTCATCATATCTCTGAAATAACATTGTTCAAATTGTGATAATAGATGCAATAAACAGGAAGAACAATGTAATTACAACATAAATAATTATAACATTATTAAGGGAATTCAAAATAACAGTTTTGGACTTTAGCTGAATAATGTCAGACTGAAATGTATATGATGTGGTAATCAACAGAGGCAAGACATGTAACAATACCTATGTAGCAAAACCAGAAACAATGTGATACTATTTATAGACTAGAATAGAATAAACCTTTATTATCCAACGAATGAGAAATGTGGGTGTTACACAGCTCTTACAGTGAAAGGAATAAAGAAAAAATAGAAAAAAAGACACAAGGTAGTCCTATATACAAAAGCAACTGAAATACGAACAAATAAAATATGTACAGGGTTATGTACATGAGTGTGTGTGTGTTATAGAGTCTGACAGCTGCTGGTAAGAATGGCCTGCGGTAGCGCTCCTTCCTACACTGTGGGTGTAAAAAGTTTACTGCTGAACAATCTGCTCAGTGCTCGTACAGTCTCATGCAGGGGGTGGGAGGTGTTGTCCATGATGGATGTTAGCTTAGGCAACATCCTTTACTCCCCAACCTGCTGAATGGACTTCAGCGGACAGTCCAGGACAGAGCTGGCCCTCCTGACCAGTTTGTTGAGTTTCCCCATGTCCCTCTCTGCCATTCCACCACTCCAGCCCACCACAGCACAAAAGATAGCAGATGCCACCACAGTGTGGTAGAAATACTATGCTAGCAACAAAATAGTAATTTATTTGCAGTGTTTGGAAGTAAACGTTTTTGTTAGAAGGATGGTTTTGTGAAATTATGAAAATGGCTGTGCTGAAACCTGTTCTGTTAGGGTCAAGAAAGTGTTTGGTGGACAGACAAAAGAAGACGATGAGACTTAATGGCGGAATGAATAAGTGTAGGCAAGCATTCAATGGAAGGGGTTAGCAAATGAGAGAGCATGAGGGGGGCATCGAGGAGAGTTAGTGAATCAGCAAGTACAGCGCATTAGTAAGGAAGAAATGAAAGCAGCTATGAAGATAATGAAGGGTTGAAAGATGAGTGGTACTGATGACTTAGGTTTTTCCAGGGGGAGACAGCAGATTTTACTAAATGTTATGACTTATTGCTTTTCTATCACATTATTACCAAAACAGAAATATATGATAATATCACAATGAATCTTACCAAGAGGTTGAGTGCCACCCTGGCCCAAAGAATGATAAACTGGATTAGGACACAATTCAGCTTCATCTGATGGAGACAAACAGTGGGAGTGAGGGAGGAGATAACCATAGTAAAATTCGTGATGACCCATGTATGCTTTTTCTTGTATTTAACAGAACTAATGTGATGTTTTCTGATATTCCAAATTAGGAAACATAACCATCACTGCTAACAGGAAAAGCACAAGCTAGCTGTAAGCTATGTACAATTCCTAAACACACGACTAAACACTCATTACTAAATACTACACACCGTACTTGATTTAGAGATTCACAAAAAAAGTGAAATTGAATCATTTAATTGTTGAGTTTCTGGTGTATTACTTTAGGTCTTTACATTACAAATATAAAGTGCCTCAGGTGACTATTGCTGTGATTTGGTAAAACCAAATGGAATTGAAAAGGGTGTATTTCTCCTTCACAGTTATTAAAATAAGTAAATAAATAAAAACCTTAGTCCATTTATGCAAAATGAAATAAAATACGTTCATGTTTTTGTGTTTTTGTTTTGTTTGTTTTTTTAACTTGTGGGCTTTTTAAGTAATAATTTTCAAGTATGTATAAAATATAAAAAAATATTTCTAATTTACATTAGTTGTAATGGAAGCTGAAGGCATGCCTTGGGTTATAAAACAAGCACAAGCATTCTGACTTGTATGAGCAAACTCATGACCTTCATATTAGATACTTTATCTGAGGTGTGAGTCCAGGAAGTGAACATTCAAACATGCCTTGTTAAAATGTGACACCTAAGTGTCACATCAAATTCCGCAGTTTTTCTTAAAAAGGGTAAAACAACAACAGCAACAACAAAAAACAACCCAAAACTTAGTCTGCCTTGTGTTTTAAAAGCTTTTTATGTGATTTAAGGAGCTTGGACATCTGGACTTCTTTAAGGTGCTTGAAGATGTTCAAGCAACTTAAACCCTATCACATGATAGGGTGGGGCCAGGTTTCACAATGAGCTCACCTGAAACCCTGGCTGATTGTGACCTACACCCATGTTCACACCTTGGCTCATGTGATTAGGTAGAGGATCATTAGAGGGTCCTTTGTCCATCTCGGGGGGAAACTTCCACTGGGTTTAAATCTGGGACTCTCCACCATTTGACCCTAGAACTGAAGAATCTTCTTGGATAAGAGGTGAAACGTCTTCAAGCAACTTAAAGAAGTGCAGATGCTTTTCTTTTCAAGCTTCTTAGACTACGATGACCTGGATGACTGAGAACCTTCACAGACTTTCATGTGATCCTAATAAATGGAGGCTGGCTAGTGCCCCCTAATAGTAGATTTCTTACTGTTTGTGTTCTGTCCTGTTGGATCTTCTTTTGGGCCTGAACCATATGCTATTGACCAGTAGACCAATGCCGTAATAAATAAAAAAAAGAAAAGAAAAAGGAAAAATTACTGCAACAACAGAATTTAAAGTAACTCACATATATATATATAGATGTGTTCCTTTTCTTTACCTCTGTACAAATCTTTGCGGAAGAGATAGAGTCCCATCACCACGATAATCACAATTAGAGTGGTCAGTAAAATAGTAGCAATTATCCAGGGTGTGGAAGCTGTACAGTGAAATGGTAATTAACTTCTTCACATTTGCACAGTGTTTAAAATGTTACAAATCTTGCAGTCAATTTCTCTAAAACATTCAAATAGCCTTCTTAAATAATTGATTAATTAACCCCACGAAGCATAAAAACAGACTTAACAGCTTTACTTAAAATCTTTTTCAGAAAAAAAGAGCATCTTAAAATATTTGTTTCACACATATGTATAAATATTTTGAAAAATTGCTGTTTCTCACCTGTGAGACATGGCAGAGAAACAGACAGCCAGCTCTCTGATGATTCTTCACCTCCTGAGATCTTGCACTTGTAAAGTCCTTCATCAGACTTGGAAACTCTGTGGATGGTCATGTTTCCTGTGACGCTGCTCCCTATGTGACGCCCATATTTATAGAAATCAGCTGCGATGCTGGAGGAAAGCATCTTGTTTCTGCAGCGCAGACTCACATCTTCTCCCTCCATCACAGGAACAGCAGGAATCTCCAGGATCACAGAACCATCTGAACAACAAGTGACTTAGAATTTTAAAATGTTGAACTTGTGTTTGTTTGTGACAAAATATTACTGCCTTCATTCACTCGTACCAGTGACAGTGATGTAGATATTGTTGCTTCTCTTCCCTCCTGCTGTCCCACACCAGTATTCTCCATTGTCATATCTATAAATACAATCAATGGTGCACTGTGAACCTGTTGTTGAAGCTGTTGGTTTCCTACTGGTTTTGTTGCATTGCTTTACTTCCTCGTTCTTCTTATATAACACATATCCATGAGAGCTCTCCTCACAGTAAAAACTAACTGACTCATGTTCAAAAAACTGGGATTTGTTTGGAACAACACGAAGAGAAACTGCATCTGTCAAAAAAAAAAAAAAAAAGATTCAGTTTATTGCTAAATTATCAGATTGCCGGGTTTTAGTTTTACAATAAATGAAAGCTATGATAGCCAATAAAATGTGACTAAAACCAGTAGAGGTGGTGATTGACCTTTTTGGTGTTTAAATAAATCATATTTTTTTCTTATAGCAAAATGATAACAAGTAAACAGATATTACTCACCAACTTTCTGAGCATGTGCACACAGCAGGATCAGCACAGTTATCACTGAAAATACAAAAAAATAGTTACTAAAAGATGACCCTACATCTTCAAACTTGCCAACTCTTAGAGTTAACAGTGCTATTCCTTGTTACATTTCTGAGGTGTCAATAAAGGTTTCTGCCTCGTGAAAGCTTTAAATCATCACAGCATTTTAACAACACTGTTAACCTTAACAAATACTTTATATTTTGATTTTAATGTATAAACTGAGACAGTACTTACACAGTCTGATGCACAGAGCTCTGACCTCCATGATGTCTTGCCACATACCAACCAATAGACGCTTCCTGTATGACCTTTGTGAAACAACTATGTAAAGATTGTAAATAGAGAAGCAGAGCTGTTGCTGTGGTAGGCGAAAGAGAACACAGACTGATGCTTTCAAATCTATTTGTAGCTTTTTAAGGTTCACCTTTGTTATACTTACATTATACCAGTGATGGCTTAGTCAGTCACAGTAATACTAACAGCTTATAACTAAATTTTCATGTAGCACTATAAGAAAGCTCAAGTTGCTTTAAGTCATTGGAAATCACTCACCAATAAGAAAGCACTGACTAAATGAATATTTTGCACCGTGTAGTTGTATAGATATTAAACTGGTGGGACACCAGAGTCAACAACAAAGCTGTGTTCTCACAGTCTCAGTGATGTTTTGCATCAGACACAAAAACAGACTTGAAACAACTCTAAATAGTTTTCAAACAACCAGAGCTGCTGTTATATAGGTTAAACCTCAGTAATTCCATTTATAACCAGAAAGTCACACTAGTGCTCCCTTCAGTACAACATGTAGTCATTTCACATTCACTTTTTTATTCAGGATTCATACCACTAAACTACATCAGTTGTGATTTACAGTGTTGCCAGAGATACCAGAGTTATATTTACATGTGCATACAGGTTTATGCCTCCGACATTCTCCTAAAGAGTGGGTGTTAATATTCAGAGCAAAGCACTAATATTAGCCCATTGAAAATATCCTAACATTAGCAGAGCCACTTTAATGATGCAATGATGTTATCATCAGTTTTAAAAGGTAAATATGACTGGACTGCTTTAAGGATTTCTGTGAGAGATGATAAGGGTTTTGTACATGAGACACAGTGATCTGGATGGTGCCTTTATGAGGGTTATGTTGCCAGTATTTTAAAAGAAAGATGAATATGACATGAGCTTGTTTACAGCTTGACTGCAGAACTTGATCTGCAGCACTTGCATCTAAGGTGGTTTCCATTTCTACTTAGCGCCATGCGCCACCTAGTGACATCTTTGAGTAATGTTAAAGGAATCAGTAAATAAAGACAGAATAAAAATATTATTTGACTCACTTGAATTTTGAATCCCCACTTCTGTTATTTCTCTCTCTCTCTCTCTCTCTCTCTCTCTCTCAATCAATAGCATCATTCTAGCTTTTCATCAGCACCATGGGGAAGCTCATAAGGCGAGTCACTTTATTATCAAGACTAAAGCTGAAAAGAAAATCAAATATCAAGTACATAAGCTTGAAACAAACAAGAAAAACACATCAACCACTGCACCTGACTTATTTCTTTGAACCAGCTTCTAGATATATCACACACCCATTAGAGTATAAGCACATATTTTCAACATGTAGGTCATAACAGTGTTCAAATACCTTCAGAAAATCACAAATTACTTGACATGACTTCATCTTCTGGGCCTTGTGTTCAGCATAATAAACAACAATCAAAGACAACAGTGCTTAAACTGAAGGTCCTGGCAGTCCTAAATATTCTGTTCTCTTTTCTTCTTCCTCATTTGAGCCCCTCTTTTTTAGCTTAATTTTAAAAAGTATAAAATAACAACAAAATAATTAAAAAGGCCATTGCCTCACTGAGTGACTGTCAACTGATTTGGGGTCATCTTGCACAAATGATTTGGGAGGCTCATTTCTGTTGAGTTGCCTTCCTGGTATCCCCGTTTCCCGCACCTTCAACTAATAATTCATCACCTAAATATTTAAGGAATAGTGGTTGATGTGATTCTCTGCAAGACCATGGTGGTATCTACTAGAAATGGAATGATCCAATATACAGTATTGCTATCAGTCTGATCCTGACCTAAGTTACTGGATCGGATATCAGGGAGAAATAAAAATGTGATCTGATCGATTAAATATCACAAAACCACCTCACAAAACTTGTGACATGACATAACGCAGGTAGTGACCTCAGCACATCAGAGCAGTATGCTTCACATCATAGAGCTCGCTACGTGCTTCCCAACCGGCATGTCATCTCTGAGCAAGCTATACCAGAGAATTAAAGCAAGTGTGCAAGTTTATCTCTGAATGTTTGTAAAGCATTCCCACGTTAAGCTTAACAACCAACACTCGGACTACATCGTGAAGCTCATTGAGAGAAGGCCAAGGGTTTGCAGTGCAGTCAACAAAGCAAACAGTGGCTACTTTGAGGAGTCTATGTTATAAGGCATATTTAGAATTATGTATTTTTTTTCTTTGCTACATAATTCCATATATCTAGCTTAGCATATTTTGTGTCTTTAGTTTGTAGTTTGTTACAATGTTGAAAGTACTAAAAATAATTTAAAAAATCATTAAATGAGAAAGTTTCTCCAAATGATTGATTTGTTGTGTAAATAGTGTTTTCATATATTAGTAAAATGGGTAACATGCATTACTCATGTAAAAAAAACAAAAAAAAAAAACCACTCACAGAGCATCCAGTATGATATGACCTCTGCCCTGTTACCAGATCTTAAAGGGGGACAGTGCACATGGTTTTGTTTTTTTCTAATGATACCTCTAGTCCTATCTTTACTGTAGAGGACAGTCGAGGCTGGAAAATGAAATCATCAATAAAATAAAATTTGCCACACACCCACAGACACACACTCACAGTTTCATAGTTTTGTATGCAGATTTAGTAAGTCTCTAGATGCCATACCATTTTTAATTTTTCTGGTCACCTTGCATAGGTATACCAACAATAACCATTAGATGGGAGCAGAGCAAAGGTTTTTTTCTCAACTATTGATCAGTGATCGTTAACAGATTAGTGGTCAACACCAAACCAACTAAAGAAAAAATCTTTAGCATTGCAGAGCTCTGTGTGGTGTTCATGTTGTTGTTACTCAGACAGAGTTTGCAGTATATATCAATACCATATTGTGACGGGACGTGGTCTGTGATGCTGCTGCAGGTGAGATGGATAACTGCAAAGTGGGGTGTGCGTAATTATTCAGCCCCCTGAGTCAATACTTTGTAGAACCACCTTTTGCTGCAATTGCAACTGCCAGTCTTTTAGGGTAAAGATGGAGCAGCCATGTCCAGATGCCTTCCTGATGGCTCCACTCAGACTATGCACCTTTTTAGTTGTTTACTTATTTGTTGCTTTGTTATACATTCCAAAATCTTCCAGTTTTATGGTTTACGACAGCACATCACTTCTCAATATTGGTAACGAGTTTGAACTCATAACCTTGGACACTTTTAAACCCAACCTGTCCTGGCCGACGGAGATACTATGTGGCACAGACAACAACAATAGACAGGAAGCTCACCCGAGGCGAAGAACAAAGAAGCGCCGAGGTAAACGTGCTGGCATTCAGAACAGACTGAGGCAACAGGTGCACTGTGCACCACTGCCCAGCATCCTGCTAGCTTACGTATAATTGTTGGAGAACAAACTAGACGATCTGAGGGCAACCTTTCAACGAGACATGAGGGACTGCAACATTCCGTGCTTCACTGAGACATGGCTGACTGGGCCGTAATTGCATCGGTGTCAATCTCTGTGCTCCGTGCGGACAGAATGGCTGAGTCGAACAAAGCCAAAGGTGGAGGAGTGTGTTTCATGGTAAACAGAAAGTGGTGCGACACCAGGAGCATCTCTACTCTCTCCAGCGGTTGCTCGCCATGTCTTGAATACCTGAGCATTAAGTATGACCCTTAGTACCCGCCCCACGAGTTCAGTAACCGCCAAAGTGGTCTACATCCCAACCCAAGTGGGCGCAGGTATGGCTCTGATTGAACTACATGATGTGCTGAGTGTGTTTCAAGACAAGGACACAGCCTGAGCCCTCATTGTAGCAAGAGATTTTAATAAAGCAAACCTTGCACAAGTCATGCCGAACTTTTATCAACTTGTCACATGTCTGACGAGGGGAGATAGAATCTTGGACCATTATTACATGCCATACAAGCAGGAATACAAAGTTGTTTCACACCCAGCTTTTGGAAAGTCCGACCAAAACACAATCTTGCTCATTATTCTGTATGAACAACGCATACGGAGGGAAGAAGTAACCTTGAGGGAGGTAAAACGCTAGCAGAGGTGGGACGAGTATCCAGAAATTGTACCCAAGTAAGAGTAGCATTACTTTACAATTTTATTACTCTTTGCAACTGAAAATAGTTGGAAATCAAGTGCAATCAATTTTGACAGGTCTTTATCAATTGATTTCTGTCTTGGTGGGGTCACAGACTTCCTTTAGTTGCAGACTCTACATTCTGCCTATGTATTGTGAATAAAATTGAAATGGTTACAGATTTTTTTTTCTTGGTGTCACTCATTTTCATTGCTATAACTCTCTAATGTGACGGTGTTGTCTCTTGTTGTTGCCCCTGCCCCCCCACCCCGCTCAGCGCAAAAACAAGGCTCATGTGTTCATGTGCTGTATCCTCCGGATTCCAGCCAGAGTGGATTCTGGAGTCTTCCACGCTCCTGTCAGTGATCCTCCATCTGGATGGATGAGAACAACCTTCTGAACAACCTAGCAGGTGGAGATTGCCCATATCTATGGGACTGATTTCTGCTAATAACGCCCATTGTATGGACTGATAACAGTACCCAGCATACACCTCTCCCTCCATCAATGCAATAAACAATACAAAAGTAATAGCCTATAATTATTTTTTTCTGCTGTATCTGCTGCTTCTCAGGTAGTTGTTTACATTATATAATTTATTGTGTTCTGTATACGTCACTATAATGTGATTTCGGAATCACATTATATATATAAATATACGGACAACAGGCTCTTCCGCGGCAATCTCTTGTCGTCAATAAACAACGTTTAGGGAGCTCTATAGTATTCAATAAGAGGACCCTGCACGTTAATTTTCGACGCGAGGGGGGTACCCTGCGCATCGATAGGTGAAGCAGAGGGAGCCTGACCATGCGTCACACATTTGATGAGTTGGGAGTGAGAACGTGTTGGACTGTCGTGTCTGATAATTTGAAAATTCTCTTGATAGTTTGGGCAGAATCCTGTTGCTGGAAACCCATGGTTATTCATGTCCCATGTTATTGCAGGTATGTGTATTTTGAAACAAGTATTTGGTTGAGCTGCAGGCTAATTCTGTTTAAGAAATACTGCTTATTAAGTTTTGCCCAGTACATGGCAGCCTTTTTCAAAGTACTATTGCACATGAAAGGAAATTTTGGCTTTGGTCTGTAAGTTTATTTATTTTCACATGAATGTGCATTTAAGTGAATTCATTTGTCTTTTTTACCTAAACCACAATGCAGTAATATTTTTATTTTATTTTCCGTAATAAGTTTTTTTGCCATTTTATTTTTCAATCAATTTTTGCTTTTTATTTATTTTGAGAAAACTAAGAGTTCCACTATACGATCATTTGTTTATCCCGTGAGTAGCAATGAAGCTTTTGCTGTGTTTGGGTGGAATCCTGTTGCTGGAAACCCATGGTTATTCATGTCCCATGTTATTGCAGAGACCCACAAACAGGAAAAATAAACCACACCCGAGCTCTACCCATCTCGAGTCCAGAGAGTTTTACTCATACAACACCAGACACTAAGAGGGGTTACACACAGGAAGGTGAGGAAACACAAACAACACATTAATGCACCGCTAACGCCGTAACACGGTAATGTCTACAACAGTCTGCTAGAGGTATGATAGAAATTTTTTTTTTGCCTTCACCAGTGACTATCCAAACATTGTTTTGGGTAGCAGCCTATTGCAACAAGTCAGGGCATCCTGGCTATGCTAACTGCCCATATAATCTGCAAAGACTGTGTCTGACAGTATCTCATCTACATTGAAATTACATCGGATCCTTGTCATTTTTTACATACATTCTTTGTTGTTTGAGGTGAGAACCAATGAAGAAGATGTTGAAAAATGTTTTACTTGTGCTCTGCAATGTATTGAGGTGCTGCAAAATGAAAATTCGGACAATATCAGACAAGAGCGGCTTTATTGAGAGCTAGATGATCATACACGAACTCTATCAGATTTTCTTGCTGCTGTATCTCGATATGATCCTAATAATAGGGTTGCCACCAACCTACTAGGATCCTTATATAGATGCTTTTGCAGCTTGCTACATGAATATGATGCTAGACAGAGATCTTCATATGTGACCCACAGATTGTTACCCCCAACAACCTTGAGTGGTCATCCAGGTCGGCCACGATACACTATATCTGCTGAACAGATTTCTTTGTTTCCATTGGTATGACATGGAAGACAATTATGGGGCGACCGTGGCGCTGGGGGTTGGGAAGCGCATCTGTAACCGGAAGGTCGCAGGTTCGAGGACCAGGGCTCTCTGCCCTGGTCCTTGGGCAAGACACTTTACCCTACTTGTGTTGGCCAGAGGGGCCGATGGCACGGTATGGCAGCCTTGCTTCTGTCAGTCTGCCCCAGGGCAGCTGTGGCTACAACTGTAGCTTGCCTCCACCAGTGTGTGAATGAATAATGGAATTGTAAAGCGCTTTGGGTGCCTTGAAAAGCGCTATATAAATCCAATCCATTATTATTAATTGCATCATGCTTTGGAATAAGTCAAAGAACCCTGTACAGACACAGACAAACTTTGGGAGTTGAGCCATTAAGCTATGTGGATATGTCAAATCAAGAACTGAATGGCCTCCTACAGAGCACTACAAATGCAGGGGGAAGTATATATTCTTGGAAGTCTGAGTTCTCGTGGCTTAAGAGTTCAACGTTGGATCCTATTGGACATGCATTTAGACACCATCATGCAATACGGCAAAGGATCTATAGTGTTCAGGCCTTGTGTTTAAAAGTATTAACACATTGTGTCAAAATTAAAGGTCCTTCATCCAAAACATTACTGAAGTTAATCTATATGATCAGCATAAGGTAATAATAATAAAAAATAACCAAAAAAACAGAAATTGCCTTAAGTATGTTAAATATTTTGAGGGATTCATAGTACATCAATTTCGATGTTGTCTAATGTGTATACTGCTGAATTCATCGATTGTGTCAGGTAAACGTAGTGTGAAAAAAAAAAAAAAATTATGCCACTGAGGTCTGGTGTTGTTGAAGTAAATGTACAAAATGGTACCTCTACTTTATTTTAAGCACAGGGTCAGGAAATTCACTACTAAATAATATGAACAAACATGTGGAACTGTAGTGATGCTTTCTGATCTCTCAACAGGCATGTTGACGGAAACCACAAGTTGATCAGATAGCGCTTGGTCCTTCATGGCTGTGTTGATGGCTTCAGCCGAACTATTATATACTTACGTTCCTTATCCAATAACAGAGCCTCAAGTGTCTTATCATTATTTTTGGAAGGAATATAAAACTTTGGTTTGCCCTTAAGGGTCAGGTGGGATCATGGTATGGAAAAAATACAAGTTGCTTGTTTTATGTTACAGAGAAGAGGAATAGGCAGTGTTATTACAGGTGTTTCAGTACATAACCAAAAAATTGAAAGACTGTGGGCAGAACTCAACAGAGTTGTATCAAGACACTTTATAAATACCTTTAACTTCATGGAAGGACAGGGTGTGTTGTATTCACTGAATGAGCTACATCTTTTTTGTCTGCATTCTGTTTGTTTATCAAGGATTGAAAGAGCATTAACATAATTTGTCAATCAGTGGAACAACCATGGAATCCAGTTGTTTATAAATGACATTTTTCATGTTGATAACAATTATGGCGTTGATGAAGAAGGGCCATTACCAGAACTTCGAACAAACAATAATGTCATAATTCCAGTTATTGACATCAACATATATGAGACTGCAATGAACATTATTCAACAAGTGAATCCAATAGAAAATTATGGAAATCATGGAATAGATGTGTTTTCTTCACCTTTACACCTTCTACATTGGATCAAATATTTTGCAAAACATAGAAATGAAAAAAAATATAAAAACAATTTCAGAAAAGTTATCTGATCGAAACTAACAAGATATTGAAAACCATTTTCTTTAAAATTATAAAATAACAGCTCTGTTGTCAAACAGAAACTAAAACAGGCAAAAAAATAAACAGACACAAAGACAACCATATCAAAAACAGATGCACATACATATGAAAAGAGTAAAGTGAGACAATATTTTATATATATTCAAACTCAACAATCTAAATAAACTTCTGAAGTGCTGTTAAACAATTGGTATCTACCTGTATGAATCCTGAAGAACAATTACTTCTTGTCAAATTGATGTCTCAAAACATCAATTCGACTGAGGTAGGTAAATTTGGAAATATTAAAACCTTAACAAGTTAATATTCACTTTGAATCAGTAGAGAGACCAATACAAAAGAGAAACACGCAAACTCCTCCAGTATAATGTGTTCATATCCTGCCAAAGCCGTGTTACCTAATGCAAAATCAAACTTCTCCTTGAAGTTTGATGCAGTTAACACATGTGTTGGCAAGAGGGAAAATTGTTGTAGAAGAGAAGTCATCGTCTCCTCTGTGAATAAACTCAATCGAGGGTGCTGGGGAAAAGCCAATAGGTGGCACCGCAGTTGCTCCAGTTCCAAAGGCCAATATCTTCTGTAATTTGGAAGGTCCTTCTTCTTCTGCATAAAACAGAGAAGGAAAAAGTGTTATAAGGTTATTTCATTTGGCCAACATAAATTGTCAGGGAGTATTCATCTAAAGCAAGAATCTTAATGACTGTTATTGCAATGACTATAGAGCATGCTTTTCATCTTTCAATAGTCTCAGAAAACTATATAAAAATGTTACTACAACCAAGAGGGTAATGTGGTGTTATTATTATAACATTATGTTATTTAAAATAAAGATTTCAGAAATGCTAAACTATAAATCTATTACATCTATTTATTGTGCACTAAAGTGACAATTACCTGCATCTTGGAGATAGTCTCTTCAGAAGGTAACAACCATCTCCTCAGCAGCTCTTCTTTTGCTTCCTTCTGGAGATAGATAAATGTTGAAAAGATCATCCACCTGGTCAGCAGTCAGCATATGTGGCTCATAGCAGAACAGAGGGCGAAAGCTGTCTGGATGCCTTCTCATTTTCTCGAGAACCCCAAGAGTTTTTAGACCTTCACAAAATCTGGATAAACAGCACAAATATATTTTATTCAACAATTCTGCAATTTCATGCTTCTAAGTTAATTGTATATTATAAATTTGGCACAATCAATTATACTAGGTTATTAACTGATGGGTCTGTCTAATACAAACCCACCGCTGGAACGAGACAATTCTACTACACAGCAAAGCAAGACAGAAGTAGGTAAAGTTCTTTGTGTTACTCGCGCACGAGGGACAGAACCGGACGAGCGCCAATCCTTCGACTGACCCCAGTTGCTCTCATCCGCTCCCTCTTAAAACTGTTCTTTTAATGAGGTTATATGAATATGCATAGGTCCATTAACATATGACATCTTACATAGGCGAACATGTGAACAAAGGGTACCAGTCTGTGTGTGTGTGTGTGTGTGTGTGTATGCCTGTGTGAGTGTGTGTGTATGTTGACTTCCCCAAACCTGCTGGAAGTCCGGCAGTTCATCTAAACAAAAGGCATTTAGACTAAAACAGACATACGTGTGTTTGCTATACCATATATCACCAAGAGAAGATACGAACTCTCTCATGACCCTAGGGTGTGAGTGTGTATGCCAGAACACTCTGGAATGCACACAAAGTCTTTGCAGACTACTAAGGATCAGACCCCTATCAATATGCCATCGATTATAAACTCTAAGCACATATGAGTAAATATTTCTAATCATAAATGACAATCAACACTATACACCTGACATTAACTGACCATTTTGATTAATAGGTAAGATTTTTATCACCATTTTAATGAATCTGAAAAACACAGAATACCCAAATACCTTTGCAATGGACCTTGAACCCTGTGGATGACCTGAAACATGACAATATCATGTACCAGCAGATGCCTGCCTCTTAGTGAACGCATAGGCCTCTGGCATCCTGCATTGGCCAAGTAATCAAGCAGAGGTTCTTTTGACTTCTCAAGGTCCTCAAGGGTTGTGCTTTGAGATATCTAGCATCACAAAGAGCGGAGGAAGGGGTTGTTATGGAAGTTACTTCGTAGTTTTATAACCTATTAGAAGGAACCCAGCCACTAGAGGTCTACACAATCACAATATGCCCAAGTGTACATTGGAAGTCAAATGACTGCACATATTTTTTAAATATGTTTCCAATGTGCTTAAAAAAAATAAGAAAATATACTCTTTCGTCTACCCTTATCTGCTGAGTCTTAGTTGAATACAGCAGCAACATATAAAAACTTGGCATTCAGCAATGGCCAGACTGATCCGGATAAACATTCTTTGCAAAAGAAAACTGGAATACAAACTATTTCCAATTCACTATAAGATTTATAAAGTACACATATAGTGACCTCTTTGACTTTTTCAAAGAGTTCCAAGTCAGCTATTTCTTCCAGGGATGGATTTGCTGAATTTCCAACCAGAAGAGAAAATACCGTTGGTGACAGAAAGCTAGGTGGTGGACCACCATGTACCAAGCTCACTGCAATGGCTCGGCCAGAGATGTAGTACCAGTCCCCTCTGAGAGCTACAACGAAACAGAATAAAAGGAAAAGCAAAATTGTCAGTAATGTTGCCTGTAAAAATAAATATCAGTTAAACAGTTCCTACTGTCAATCTTAGAAAAATAGGTAATTACCAGCACTGTCAAGAGCCAAGTTTTTGCAGTTTTCTTTCCCCTCAAACATGGCTGACCTGGCAATGGTGTCCATCAATAGTCTCAAGAATCCCCTCCTTGGCCCGCCTAAATCAACCCCTTCCTCATTTTCCCCCATATCATCTGAGAATTTCACACAGATCATCAAGTTGGGATCATAAGATAGCCTTTGAAAACCACGCAAGGCTCCGTCCCACACAGAAGAGTGATTTATATTAAATTTGCACTGCTGTTTTGTGCTAATTTTGCTTGATAGTTCCAGCAGTATCTCTTGAACAGGGACTTTTTCTGCACTAAAAAAAGAAAATAAAACACAATCTAAAATATATCAGTCACGTTGTCATGTTACAGAATTTGAGAATATGTGTCACACTGATCATAGAGATTTAAAGCTTAAAAGTTTTATATTGATTTGACAATTCTGGAAATATATAATCATGATATAATATATAATATAATCATGTCTCAAACTCAAATTCTGTACGTTTGTTACTCACATCTGATTCTCCAAGCTCACAATTATAGCTTGATTTAAATCCTCATCATCTGAAGAATCGCCAAAAAGCAATGTCAGGAGAGTTAAATATGAAGAATAATCTTCATCATTCATCATTAACACTCATGGCAGGGATGTCTTCACTTCTTGCCTTAAATTCTCTGCTGTGACTGCTTGTGCTAGGTTTCTCATCACTTTTTTGCCACGTAGCCTTCATCACACTCCCATCACTTCCTTGCTTTGCTCATTGCCTTTTACCAACACTCCTTCCAATACAGTTGGTCCCAATCTTCTTCATCACTGCTAGTGCCAGGGTTACCACCTTTACCATGACTTCTTAACCTTGTAGTGACGTGGCTGCTCATGTCTTGTTGGATTTTTGAACTATCAACTTTAAAACAATCATCATTACTGGCTCCCAAATGCTTGTTTTAAATAAATATATTCTATTTTGTTAGAAGCCCAATTGTTGACCGTTTTTTTACCAAACAATGATTCTTTTTCATTCTTCTAGGAGCTTACTAAAAGTGTCGTTAATGGCCCTACATAGAGGGCTTTGGTTTTTAAAACCTTTGGGATCAGCATCCCATTCAGCTCCTGACCATCTTGGAGCTTTGGAGACTGTTTTAATAATGATGAATAATATTTTAAACTTCTTTACTTTGGTATATTATCTTTAAGTAAAAATCATTACATGAATACACACAGTAACAATAAATAATAGTATTGTACCTGACATGCTCTACAATGCATTCACCAAAGTTTTCCTCGATGTGTTTCACGACAGTTTGGTTGTCCCAGGTCTTCTGGAATTCAAAAGCACTGAGGATTTGCCCATGTTTGTGTAACCATAATTTTAAAACCTTGTTTGCACACTCACTACTAATACACACACTACTCCCCATGATGGAGTTGGAAGTAGAATGACATCTTTGTTGAAATGGTCATGGTCAATATAACTATTAGATACCATGAACAACAGCAAGTGATATCTAACAATACTGAGATGCAGACAGCAGAACACTATCCAAACCCCTACACAGAATGCTTTCATAGACAAAATTGTTGTAGTTAGGCAAACATAAGGGTTAATTTCATATACTGTATTGTATTGTATTCTATATAATTATAGTATCTGCCTTGGTAGGGTGATAATGATTGGCAGTCTGTCATCAAATTAAATTAATAAATTAATATTAATTAAGTAAATCAAATTAAATTAAAATATTGGAAACGTTGTCATTATAGGAATATGATACACTAAGATATTGCAGTACATAGGTGCCAGACTTACAAATGCTTTGCGACAGCGCGTAAAAAAAATAATGAAATAAAACATTTTTGGTATTTTAAAAGACAACGCAGTGACAATGTTGCATGCAAGACACGGTAACTTTTGTGGGAAATTTTGAAACTGACCCTGTGACATATGCATTTCTGGGAGTTTGTACAAAATATGGAATGGGTAGATGGTGTAACGCAAGTCTGCAAACCGATTTACTAAAGCTTGATACAAAATGAACTCAGTGGTTTAGAAAATTGTGCACCCGTAAAGCTAACTACACCTATGAGCTGTGCTATTTTTCCCCATTTAGTAAATCTGGCCCTCAGTATAGTCTTAAATATCAGACTATTACATATCGCCCCCATTTCAGCCAAGTTCATTAAACTTTGTAACTACCCTTTTCTTCAGGTGCTTGATGTCCAGCTGCCGAAGCAATGCCGAGTTTGATAACGTGGTGCAGGTTCTCTCTTGACTGTAGATGTTGCTGGCATGGGCAAGCTGCTATGCTGACGTGAGGGAAAGAGGGATGTTAAGTGACTATCCAGTCCGTCCACACTGGTACTTGCAACAGGTTGCTGCCCCACAACTGTCGCATTTGACAGAGTTCTGATGGTCTATGCTGAGGCTAATATACTGTTGAGTAATGCGGCTGCTTCACTTAGGCTACTAGCAGGTTGCTCAGTAGACATCTGTGTAGTGGTTCGAAATGTATCACTTTTTCCTTCACTTTCCTGATCAGGACACAACTTCCTGTTCATCTGAAACACCTTCTGTTCTACTGAAATGTCTTGTTGTGTGTGTGAGAGCGTTTCGGTAGTGTGTGTGAGAGATAAAATTTCAGTAGGGTGTGAGAGAGCGTTACAGTAATAATGTCCCTTACGGGACCTCATGGATTCTGTGTTTCTGGTGCTTAAAACAATATACTTCTGAATGAGCAGAACTGTATTGCTTGTAGCAAAGCAAAAGCCATGAACACAAAATGATGTGCAAAATGTTTTTTTGTTTTTTTTTGCTCCAGCAATATTTACCAAAGTGATGGAGTCCCACCAACAACAACAGATCACTCAATGAAATAGTGGCAATGATCCAAGATGTGGCACCAGGTGATGGAAGGTTCATGTCTTTGCAACTTTCTGAATGAGTTGTTGAATATTCAAGAGTTAAAATTGTAAGTGGAACATAAACATGCCTAAACTTTCATTCGGACTTCTTTATATTGCAACACTGTTTACAATTTGACATATCTGCACTCAAAACTAGAAATTAAATAAATAAACAAAACAAAAAAACTCTTATGTTTCATTTGCTCTTGCACATTTCATTATATTGCTAAAAACACGAATAGATTCAACTGCTTTGCTTAAAAATCAATGATTGAAAACGTGTCCACATTTGAATAACGTCACATATCTGCGTCAACCCTGAAGTTACCATGATAAGACACAAACCTGTTTTATAATACAACAATGGAGGTGTGTTGATATCACTGTTTATAAAAACCCATAACAACTAAGAATGTCTAAATCTGACTAAAACAGCATATTTATATACGTGGGATGAAGCTGTATGAAAAATATTTCTATTTTTATACCCAGGATCTGTATGATTGCAGAAATAATTCCACAAAAGATGATATCAACATGGCCCTCATATAGCACTGAAACATGTTGATCATATAGGAACATATGTGAGAATCCTTTTCACTGATTACAGCTCTGCATGCAACACATTATTCCTATGTTAGCAAACATTCCAACTTAGATTTTGGTTACAATCTCTGATCAAATTGCCCACAAACAGCCAACTCCATTATGTTTTTTTTTTTTACATTTTAAAAGCAAAACATCAGCTGTATTACCTACATACCAGTCTCGCTTCAGATCTGCTCGAGTCATCACAGCATAGTACACTACCTGCACAGAAGTCAAAAGGAAGAGTCTCTAAAGTGCATTCACTACATGCACAAATAATCTCTGCTTTCCTTTCTATAAAAGTTGCCGAATAAAAGTTTAAAATTGAATGCATTTGTAGTACATTTCACCACAGTCCAACTCTGCTTTCTACTTTGTGTCATAAAACATTACGCTGTATTTTTATTTGTTTGTTTATTTTCATTTTTTATGTTTTTTGTTTGTTTTTTCATCTTTTTGGCTACAAGTAAAGTTAAAGACAGTTTTCACTGAGTACAGATGCCTGATATTTTATTGGCACTAAAAGCAATACGCTTATGCAATCCAACTTTTGTGGCTTTATTCTTTGAAATATAAATAAATCGTATAAATGAATCATCCATGCAATGTATCATATAACATATGTACATTGTACAATATATTATACAATGTAGCAGGATGTAGTAGGACTGGAAATAGAGATGGACTGGTAACTATTTCATGAACTGCTGTGAGACCAGATTGGGCAATGGTATTGCGGACAAAAAGTCCTGTTGTACTTTGATAGTTCCATATTTATTTTGAGGCATACAGTTGTATCAAATGATAGAATCCCAGTCATGTTACACTGTACAGTTGTGTAGATATGTGTACATATCAAAAAAGGACATTTCTTGTTCCAGAGTAAATCTGTAAAAAATATTACCAGAGTGTTTAGGTTAATGCAGCCTTTCAAGACCACAAAGAGATAACATATAACTTTGAGTACAAAAAATCTATAATATAGAAGAACAATTCTACATTTTCATGTGAAATTCCTTCTAAATATTTTTTTAACCAATTTACATCAGTCATTTATGGTACATAAACTGCAAGGTAAAACAGCCAGTGTTTCTACCTTATATTTTATTACCCTTTTCATTCACAACAGACAAAACAGCCATTAAATGTTAAAATGAAGTTCAAGAAAATGGCTGATAAATTTGCATCATACAAAATAATAAATCAGAAACAGTAGTCTGCCAGTACAAAGTGATCAATTACATGCAAGCTTGAGACGCTCAATGTAAAATACATGGAATAATATGTAATATATAAGTAATAGGTAAATTATGACTTTGTAATACATAAAGAAACTAAGAAAACATTGTACGAGGCTGTGACTGAAGGCATAGAGACAAAAAAGATTATAGCTCAGTAATGTTCATTTCTTAGTAATTAGTTATCACCCAATTTAACTCAACCCATGAAACCAGATGTCGTATAATGCTAATGATTAAAATAAAGTTAACAAGCAGTACCAGTAAAGCTAATGTTCCTTAACTATACAGAAGTTGTAATCATATTACAATCAAGCACCAATGGAAAATTAAAAAATAAACACCATGAAGTAAATAAAGAGTGTACCTGCAATGTTCTTTTATATAAAAAGAGGTTTAAGAAAGAAAATTCCTTATTGCATCTGCAGAGAAGAAGATTGGTAGAGACAGTTCAGCATCGCCAGCTAATCACACATATCTTTGTCTGAGCTGACTGATCATCTGGTTCAAATCATCTATACAGTCGTTCCATTAGAGTTCCTCTCGTGTTGCACTTCTGACCGACTCTTTGTTTGCAGCTTTGTTAATGTTGATAGCCGCCCTGATTGCTGATTTCATTGATGTCTCGATCCAAGCATGAGGGAAGGCTGTGTGCTCACCAGCAAAGTGCACCTTGCCCTCACTTTTAAAGAGCTCTGCAGCATATTCTAAGTGTTGGTAGGGTGTAAATAAAGCAAATGCACCCAAACTATAAGGATCCGAGCTCCACTTCTTCACTTTCACCCCTGTGCAGAGATCCCTGACCTTCCTGCCATGAATCTTTTCCAAATTTCTCAAAGCCAGCTCTTTAAGGTGGTCATCGTTTAGACCTAGGAATAGTAGTGAGTTATCAGACCAGGTGTAGGAAGCCAAAAGGACCCCAATGGTCTTATTTTTTGGGAAACTGTGGCTGGGGTAGTAAATGAAACGAGATGGCCCATCTGTGATGCTCTTCCCCCCTTGGATGCCGTCATCCTCCCAGAACCTGTTTTTGAAGGTGAGCAGGACTTTAGTGGAGCTGTCGTAATGGACAGACCTCAGGGCGTCCATCTTTTTAATGGAGAGAGGGGGATCGAAATCTATGAAAAGAGCCGCTTTGGCTGTTGTTGTTACCAGGACAAAGTCAGCTTTAAGATCAGTAAAGTTAGACTGTTGGCCTCGTTATGATACAGTAACTTCATCTGAATGGCTAATATGCTTGACTGTAGAATTAAGAAGAATGGTGGCATTAAGGTCTTTCCGAAAAGCATTGGGGAGATGGTCTGACCCACCAGTCACTTCATAGTACCTTTAAAAAAAACATACATACATTTTAGCATGAATTCTGTAGTAATCAGTGTCTAGTAAATGTTTTAATATTTATTTTAATAGGCTAAAATTGTTTCGAGATCAGTAATCACAACCAGAATTTGGCACATATAAGCACATAAGGTGCACTGTCGATTTTTGAGAAAATGTAAATATTTTCAGTGTGCCTTATAGGCAGAAATATACGGTACTGTTGACTCCTGCTGAAAGCAATACAGCCTAAAGTCAAATTTTCATTTTTTTTCAGACAGAAATGATGACACATCACGTCAGGAAAACATGCTATCAGGTTAAAGCAGGGTTTGGCAACTCCAGGCCTCAAGGGCCGGTGTCCTGCAGGTTTTAGATATCACCCTGGGTCAAACACCTGAATGAATGATTAGTTCATTTCCAGGCCTCTGGAGAACTTGATGGCATGTTGAGGAGGTAATTTAGCCGTTTAAATCAGCTGTGTTGGATCAAGGACACATCTAAAACCTGCAGTACCCCGGCCCTTGAGGCCTGGAGTTCCCCCACCCCTGGTTAAAGCAATGAATTGTTATATCCTCTACTTCAAATGATTAAAACATACAGCTCATCTAAAATTGTAAATGAACAGTTGAAGCACTGATAAAAAGTTTATTTTTAATTTAATTAAGGAAATAAGAATTTCTGTTCCATTACGGAACATTTCATGATTTGATTTACTGATTTATTTCACTTATGTTTGTGAACTCTTCAATGAAAGAAGTTATATTTAGTTTAGTTAGAAGGTCTTACGTGACGCTGTCAGAAACATCAGTTTGGTCATAGATCATTTCGGTGAGTGCAGTGTACATAAGGCCCTGCTCGTTAAGTAGGTCTCCAATCATCCTAATGGCTTCAGAACTCAGACCACCTTCTTCTTTCAGGTAATCCTATCAGGAAAACAAAGTTTCTGGTTGTGAAATCAAAGTGGGTCAGAGAGAAAAATTAAAGTTTAGCTATCATGAAATCTACCTTCACAGAATAGCGGTCAAATTTTTCCAGTGCAGCACAACCATGTTGTGTGACTTCATTTTTCACCTAGAGAAGTAAAAACCATTGAGACAATATCACTTATAAACATCTAGCTGCATATCAACACAGTCTCTTATATGGCAAGCAGATATAATACCTGAATGAACTACCTTCAGCCTAGTATTAATATCTGTGAACTATCTTACAGCAGTCTACCCTGATGTTAGAGTTGTGTTAACCTTTTAGAATCCAAGTGTTTACCGTCAACTAATCTAGGATTTATTATTTATTTTTATTTTATTTTAATGACAAGAACTGTGGGCCAAACTCCATCCCTAAACTTAGCAGTGACTGCAAACACATGTACAATAAGCAGTTAACGAAGTGCACTCATCAGAATTCAGAAGGAGATCACACTAATTTAACATTCGTGGGAGGCATAATAGAAAAATCATTGGTTTCAAAAAATGACATAAAAACAAAACTACCGTGAAGAAACAGACAGAGAGCATGGAGTAATTAGGCCTGGGCAGATATGCCTGTTTGACCAAATTAAACTGTTTTCAAATGTGTTGTGTTCAAGTACACAATCTTCATTTTTGGCACTGTATAAAATAAGAACAAATGTTCCGAAATACTAAAAAGTTTCCATGTGATGCACTTCTTTGTTCACATGACTATATATTTTTACAGAATTCTGGTTTAACAGCTTTTTTAAAATGGAAATCTTTCAAATAAGTGTTTGTATAAAAATCCATATTCACACAACTGTTCAGCTTGAAAATAGGTCTGTTAGATTTAGACCAAACAAAATCAACTCAGTTTTGGTGTTTATGTTGAAACATTTAACGCCAACTGGAAAAACTAACCTAACCCCTCCACATACCTTTTCTAATGCTTGCTGTAGGAGAGCGTCAGCCGATTTATGCATCTCATTTCCTGTTAGATTGTATTTCAGGATCTCAGGGTTTTTCTTCACTTCCGATGTCCTTTGTGGCTGTATTCCATTCACCAGATAGAAAGTATTGTCGTCATCCATGATGAAATTATTCAGCTCAACTCCCAGATCCTTTGCAAACTGAAGGACAATACTGTTGAAAACCAGTCAGGTTGTGAGTTTCCCCAAGGTTCAACAGATAAATCAGGAGCAGAAGTAGACTCTATCACCACTGTGGTATTAAAAATAGCCAGCTTTTAAATAACTGATTTTACTCACTAATGAAAACTTGGGATCCTCATAGCCCCAAGTTCAGCATACCAGCCCTCTTTGTCATTCCTGTAGGTCTCCACACGTCCACCAACCCGTCCACTAGCCTCTAATATGGTGACCTTATTTAAATATTACCAAACACAAGTACATATTATTTAATATGTATGAAATATTGCTTGCTTTGTTTATGTACACACACTAATCTCGTTGAAAAGGAAAGTGTTATAATTAAAAATGTAAAACCTCCAACTCTTTTCACTACACCAGGACTGCTAATAGGACTTCGAGTAACTCTAATAATTATATATTAAGGCTTGAAGAAAAACAAAGGTTCGTCTGTCACAGATAATAGAACAAAATTTTAAATAACCAGAATAAAAACATCTCATGTCAGACCTTATATCCTGCGTTGTTAAGTAGCCTGGCAGCTGTCAATCCAGCCATGCCAGCTCCAACAATGACAACATGACGAGATGTGTTTGTTTGTGGAAGACCGTTCTTGGCTATCTGTAGAAGCTGCTCATAGTCATTGTCATTCAAACAATGAGCTAGAACATCCTTCAGCCTGTTGGTAGTGTGACTTTGACACAGAGTGACCCATAAAGCACTGACAGCAACTGCAGACAAAAAAAGGACATGTTGTACATCAGCATGTAACAAAGCCTTCCAATAAATTTGAATCACCAATTTTTATGTTTAAAACTAAGTAATTATGTAGAGAGAATTTAAGGAAACTACTTTGAATTTCAAAAACAGATTTTCATAAAAATGTATTTTGTAGTATTTGTAACATATCAGTATTAAATTAGCATTTTGGTTTCTTTTCAACTAGTTTTTAAACAGTTTACATCTGGAAGCTGACACTACTTCAGTAACAGTGCAAAATACCACATACTCACATAATTTCACTACAGTTGGATCCATTGTTCAGGTTTGTCTGCTTTTCTTCTGAGGTGACATGAGAAGGAATACATAAAATGAAAATAAATAAATGAACAAAATGCAACTGTTTGTAGTTTTAGCTGTTTCATCCTTTTGTGACATAGCACAGCATATAAACTTACTCTGTTCTGGTTAAGAAATCCTAACACTGGGATCTTCAGTCTTTGTTATTTGGGACAGTAGTGAGAGATATAATTAAACATAATTAATAATTAATATTTTGTGCTTTACTTAGGAAAACGCCCTACTTTCTAATTTATAATGCTAAACATTGCAAAACTATTTAATTAACTAACTGTTGTCTGCCATATACACACACACACACACACACACACACATATATATATATCTATAGATATAGATATATATAGATAGATAGATAGATATAGATATATATTAGTTTTACATCACTCAAAAAAACAAGCTTGGAAGTTTTCATTTACAACTGGCTTTTAAAAGAATATGAGTAGTAATATACCTATAGATTTTTTTGCCCCCCACCCGCATCCCCTCCGCGTCCATGTGTGTGAACGGACCTTGCGGCGTGCATGTGTGGCGTGAACGGACTTGCGAGTTCAGAGATCATATGTTTACATGTGTTTAATAGCGTTTTATTTAATGAAACCATTATGTGTTTTAATTAAACTCTTTTTAAAGGATTGTATAGGTCTCAGAGTTCTGTTATTTAGACATAGATGATTTAATTTAACTAGTTTAGGGTATTTTTCTTTAGGGCTCTGAAACACACACAGAGGCTAATAGTTTTTAAACAGAAAGTTTTTTCCACCTTCTAAAAACACATATTCACACACAGCATTTAATTTAACTAGTTTAGGGGTATTTTTCTTTAGGGCTCTGAAACACACAGAGGCTAATAGTTTTTAAACAGAAAGTTTTTCCACCTTCTAAAAACACATATTCACACACAGAGGCTAATAGTTTCAAACAGAATACCACAAACAGCAGGCATTCCTTTAGAAATAAACAGGGATTCTTAATTCTGCAACATTTAGACAGAGGGGGGTTACAGTTAGACCCCTACAGTCAGCAGAAGAGGCCATCCTTATCAAGAGCATCTCAATTGTACTGCCATAGTTTTCAATACAAACAGTCTCCTTTATCTTATGGCAGAGGTCCGGCTGTGCTAGGTCCATCGGAGCCACTATAGCTTTTATCATGCCATTACACTTTGTACTGACCATCCTCCAAACAGGCATCACCTTTGTTTACACCTTTATCTCTACATCTCAGAGGCCAGCTGAAACCAAGCCCCACACCTATATATAAAACGCGCCTAATCAAACACCCTGTATTTTTCCTCACTACTTCACATCGGTCCTTGAGAGCATAACACTTTCGTTCATCAGCACGAGCATTTTACTTTTAATTTAACTAGTTTAGGGGTATTTTGCTTTTTTCTTTAGGGCTCTGAAACACACAGAGGCTATTAGTTTTCAAACAGTGTCACAAATAACATGTATTCCTTTAGAAATAAACTGTGATACTTCTAAAACAAACAAACACATATTCTTTCCTCATGACTAGCCAATTCGCCATTTTATTTAAATATCTGAATTTTGAATGATGATCCAAGCGGGACACAGAGGCTGCTAGTTTAATGCACCAGAATGCAAATATAAATAAAAGCATGACTATCCTGAGAGCCTAGCTGCAGCGACACCTTTCTTTCAGGCGGATGCCTGGATGTGCGTTGGAGCCGACTGTGCTACCGCACACAGCGTTTCTGACCTACGGCGCTGCTTACACAACAGAGAAAAGCAACAATACAGCGTGTTTCTCTGCTCCAAGACATCGGTGGGCCTTTCACACGGTAAGCATGTCTGTTATACCCAGCACATAAATGTCTGTATGTCAGTGCTGATTATACAAACCCTGTTTAAAATGTGACACATATGTTGTCCGAAAACAAATCCTCTAAATTTGCAAAGTTACTGATTTAAAATATATTTTGAATTTTTAGTTGCATGTCAAACACACGATAGACTCTTGAGCGTATTTATTTATATAGCTACATTCACAACGGTACAACCATGCTAAATAAAAGATACCCAAGCACCAAAGCACTCTAATGCAAGCCTCTAAACTACATGTTGATAAGTGCATGAAGTTAACCTCTACAGTTGAAAACAGTTTGTATCCGCACTCTGAGGGTCTGCTGAATTGTTTTTAATATTGTGCTTTTTTTCACGAACTGCAGATGATGAATTCCTCTTTATTGGACATAGTGTCCTTAAGCTATTGTTGCTCATACTTACAGAGTTCCCTAGCTACTTCTTTACTATGTCAGTAAACTTTTTGAAAAGGAAGCTGTTGTAGATTTAAAGAAACATCCTAATTGAAGCAAAGGCAAAAAATTGGAATGAATTTTATGTGACTGTTCATATTAAAGCCATCAACAAGTGAAAATCCAAAACCGACTCCAATGCTTTGTATTAATGATCTCCCCCTCTCTCTCTCTCTCTCTCTCTCTCTCTCTCTCTGTGTGTGTGTGTGTGAGTGTGAGTGTGCGTGTGTGTGCCCTCACAGAAGGAAGGTCACAGCAGGAGCTTTTTCAAACGTGTTTCCAATCATCTTTACAAGAAGTGTAGCTCATACAATGGTATTATTGTATTATTTGCGATACTTTATAAATATGAAACTCTAAAGATTTGGAGTTCATGCAAATTGTGAAACAAGAATCTAAATATTTGTGTCACAATGATTTCTATAAAAGCATGTTGTTTATGGGGATAATGTAACAAATCTTTTGTGGCCCTATTAATGATCACTGGTAATTGAAGAGGAAGCTGAACCCTGGCTCTGGACATTTTCATGACAAGTGACAGTGCAGACATCTGCTAATGAGAGAACATGTTTTATCATCATAAACACTGTGATATGAAGCATCGTTAAAGTGTCACTTCAGTAATGTTTTTAATAGATGACTTTAAAACACTAAACTCTAATTTCTGTGGTTTATTTTAAGCTTACAGAATATAACATGTGGTAAGACGATGAGTTTTACTTCTCACTGTCCGTGTTATGTGTATCTATTTATCATGTATGCTACTTTGCTCTGTGGACTGTAAAATGTTTCATTGTGTTCATGAAATAAACCAGACTTTCACCGTCTGAATCTTTTACTGTTTTTCTGCTTTTGTTCACTACAAGTTTGACAAACCCACAGACATCCAGAGTTAACTTGCTAACAATGTGGAGCAGTCTCAGTGTATTTAGCTGCTTTTTCCTAAACACAACCAACTGAGAGAAACGCTTGCAGGCCTCACTTTGGTCATTTTGAACGTTGAAGGAGATTTGCTCCATAGACACCTTATACTAGTGTTCTATTTAAATTCAGATTCCTTTTATAGTTTGCAGTTTCTTTACTAACACATTTGTAGATAAGTTTATTGCTGAACCACACAGCTAGCAGTCTCACTCACTCTCAAGGTTTTGAAGTTTTGTGTGTGTGTGTGTGTGTGTGTGTGTAATGGTTTAGTCTATCAAACCTTACCCTTTTTCTCCCCAGTATCACAACAGTATGACTCCCAAAGTACGGATCAGTAAACAACCAATGATTCTAAAGCCAGAACAGAAAGATACAGTTGGAAGATGCATGATTGCATTTTTATGACGCATAGTAAAACTACCCCCTCTTCTTCTTCTCTGTGTTGTTGTTGTTGTTCTTGTGTGTGTGTGTGCCTTAGAAGTCAAATAATACATTAGCCACACTTAAAAATACAAAAAACATCTGAATTTCATTTAGAACTGAGATTCTAAGTTGTAAGCAGAAATCTTATCCTCAGCCACAAACATGTTTCCCCACTTTCACAATGCTGAGGTGTCAAATCCACAACCCCCAACAAATGGTTTGTTACACGCGGGTGTGAAGGGCATGCTTTACTTACACAGCCTCACACACAGTAGATTTTTAAAGTTTTTGGGGACAATGGTTTAGCCACAGATGTAACTACTACTTTTGATAAAACCACTCCACCTGTTTATTTCTTAAGAAATTAAGCTCTTATTTATACATGTCTACACAATAATAGACACCGTGTGCTCTGTGACATTATAGTCTTCTACTTCAGCGTTCATTGGTTTGCATTTTAATCTCTCAACCTTTCAGGTTGTTATGAACGACTTATATTTCTAACATTTTGTGATATAAAAGTGAACCATGTGGGTTTTTTTTTAATTTTCTGTGTGATGGAATGACTTAAGACACGAGTTATTTAAACAATTCTAAATGACAGTGTGATGGCCATAGTACTTTATGCTGGGCCAAATATGTTAAGGATAATGTTTATCAACGTAAAATTGCAAAGAACCTTTGAATAGATTATAACATTTTGTAAACAGTTACCTCAGAACCTGTACTGTCAGCCCTATGTATGTATGTAAGGTGAAACTTTCCACAGTACTTACACTTAAGTAACTAAACACATAAAGTCACCCTTTACCAATAATCCACTGCTCCTTGAAAAAGTAGCACAAACAGACAACTGACTCAGCAATGATGAGTAGAGCTACCCTGAGGCCGAGACTCAAGCAGAAGAAAATTAAAAGTTTTGGTTTCTGCGGCTCGAAAAATTAAAGAAAGTATGTTTAATAATTCAACAAGACCTACACTTTCAACACACGTACATTCAAATTTTGGATCAGACTAACATCGATGTTGTTCAATAGTTTTTATCCGTTCAAAAAAGCCATTTTACGGCTTTAATGTTTCCAGCTGATAAGGAGAATGAGTGCATTTCATCAAATGGGCGTCCAAAGGCTTTAAACATCCGCTTTGTCTGTAAAGACAGTATCAAACTACAGAGCATTGTTTTTACTAAAATTCAACATTTTCAGATGAAAATTTGGCTGCTTTTTTCACTGTAACACCCCCTCAATGCCATTTTAGGATATTCTCGGTGATCCCATTTTTATCATATTTATGCTTTTGGGACTGAGGGTATCTAATACGTCGTCGTCGTCACAGTGTATTGTACTACCAACTGTGAGGGCTCTGCTTTTGCTTTGAGCAGACTGTTTTTATTTTGTCTCCTGAGTGTGTGTTTTCAAACGAGATCCTCCTCCTCAGTTTGATTTTGTTACCACAAACTTTGTGTAAAGTTCACAACAGAGGTAAAGAGATTTAAACATCCCAGTTTAAGGAGGCAGGGGTTGGACCAGCTGCGCAGGGCAGGTGAAACAGAGAGTGTCAGGGGAGATGTGCAACAGAAGCAGAGGGAACATTTTACAAGATGATAAATGACACATTTAGGTGATTAAGGATTTGTTGACAAGATTAAAAGACACGGCCGTCAGAGTTCAACAACATTACAGTTTGATTAAATAAAAAGTTTTAAACTACACAAGGTTCATTTTCTCCTCTGATAGTAATCATATTAAACATGTCAAGAAAGAAAGAGTACAAAGAAAAATAGTAAATGTGTGTCTAATTCAACTCTTCCTGTGAACCTTATATGGTGTTGGCCAGAGGGGCCGATGGCGCGATATGGCAGCCTAGCCTCTGTCAGCCTGCCCCAGGGCAGCTGTGGCTACAACAGTAGCTTGCCGCCACCTGTGTGTGAATGTGAGAGTGAATGAATAGTGGCATTGTAAAGCAATTTGGGTGCCTTGAAAAGCGCTATATGAAATCCAATCCATTATTATTATTGTTATTATTATTATATCATCCCTTAATATGTTCGGTGTTACAAACTTGAAGAAGCACAGAAAAGATCATCAGACATTAATCTAATCAGTTTTCAGCCTTCATTCATTCATATTGAAAAGTTGGAAATCTTCCCAGCTAGACCAAAGTGCAGCGTTTAACACCGCTGACCATAACATTTTATTACAGCTATTATTAAATGGAGAGTCCTCTTCACACACTGAGGTTAATTATGAAGCTCCACGGGCTTCTGTGCAAAGACCAGTTCTGTTTACATTATACATGCTTTAGAAGACATAGCGTACATTTTCACTGCTATGCATATGATACCCACTTTTATTGGTTAAACTGCCGGGATGTCTTAGACACATAATGAGCTTTAATTTTCTGCTTCTAAGTTCAGATAAAACTGAGGTTATCGTAACGGGTCGTAAAAATCTTAGAAACACTGGCTAACAAAATCCTTACTCTGGACGGCATTGCCTCGAGTAGTCTGTTGTAGTCATTTGGCACATTATAAGTAAAATTGAAACATACAATCCCATAGCACAACATCAACATTTATTTATATACAAAAATAAAAATGCTTTTTTACAGAAAAGAATTGTAACTTCATATTTTATCAACGATTACGTGGGTACATAGGGTAAGTCCTCATCATTATCCCATAGCGGTTCCGGTAATGTCTCAGGACCTTGGAAGGGTGGCCATGCCCAGTCTACCTCATCAATGTCTGGAGAGTCGCCGAAATACAAAAAATCTTCCTCGTTGTCAGTGTCCATAGTCCACAGTTATGGTGCTGAAGGGGGGTGGGCTCCACTCTGATACTGGTGAATACGGTGCGTCTTCACTCCAATCTTCAAATGCAGGGCTCTCAGATGGCTCTTCAGAGAGTAAAGATTGCCCAGCATCCCTGATAGTACCAAGTACCAAGTATGTACCAGGTTCAGCCACTTTGATGGTTGATTGAGCAGAAGGGCTGGAAGATGCCATTTTCATGGAGAATTTCAAGCCCAACAGATGAAAATTAGCGCTCTTTTCCAAAGTTGCAACTGCTAGAGAGACAAGGTGGCCAACTCTACGGTTTTTGAAAATTGTTGCCACTCCTACCCACACCCTTTAAGATCAACCCACTTCCAGATCACGCCCCCTCCTGTTATTTTAAAAAGAACACCGCCGTCTCATTCCTTCAAACCTTTCTAGCTCAAAAACCAGAAGTATGGCCTCTACAGCCCTGCGCCACACTGAGGAGGAGGAAAGTTCTGCGGCCGAGGGCACAATAGTACCCGACACGCCCGGTTACTATCGCCCCTTGGAGAAGCAGCAGCAGCAAGCCGATGAGCTTGACGGTTGGGCATCTTCTTTTTTCATCGATACCGTGAAAACCGCGGTGTATCATCTAGTCAACCTAGTAATCAACAGGTACCTCACTGACGAATGCAACGGCTGTAAGTCCGATCACCCCCGCCAGAGACAGCACGAGTGTCTGCAAGTCTTGGAGGATGACTTTTACGCTGAAAATTATCACAGCATCAGAAAAAGACTCCTCACCCCTCGTTTCATTCCATCTATTCAACGGCTTCTGAGTGCTCGCAACATCAAAATGGACGACGTCAAAGTCCGCATGGTGGCGGAAACTCTCTTGCACGAACTGAAATCGGAAAGGAAAGTCTTTGACGCCATAGCCGAGGCATACACCAATCTGGTAGGGTTGGACATGGTGAAAATCAGACAGCTACGGCTGGTCGCAGAGTGTTACAAAGGAGGCTGCTAATGTTTTCTCTGAAAGACTGATTTTTCTTTCTTAAAACGTGTAACCTGCATTTTACCAAACAATGTATCCAACATTTAGTGCATTTTTAAAACATGTACCCGCGTAATCGTTGATAAAATATGAAGTTACAATTCTTTTCTGTAAAAAGCATTTTTATTTTTGTATATAAATAAATGTTGATGTTGTGCTATGGGATTGTATGTTTCAATTTTACTTATAATGCGCCAAATCACTACAACAGACTACTCGAGGCAATACCGTCCAGAGTAAGGATCTTGTTAGCCACACTGTTTCTAAGATTTTTACGACCCGTTACGATAACCTCAGTTTTATCTGAACTTAGAAGCAGAAAATTAAAGCTCATTATGTGTCTAAGACATCCCGGCAGTTTAACCAATAAAAGTGGGTATCATATGCATAGCAGTGAAAATGTACGCTATGTCTTCTAAAGCATGTATAATGTAAACAGAACTGGTCTTTGCACAGAAGCCCGTGGAGCTTCATAATTAACCTCAGTGTGTGAAGAGGACTCTCCATTTAATAATAGCTGTAATAAAATGTTATGGTCAGCGGTGTTAAACGCTGCACTTTGGTCTAGCTGGGAAGATTTCCAACTTTTCAATATGAATGAATGAAGGCTGAAAACTGATTAGATTAATGTCTGATGATCTTTTCTGTGCTTCTTCAAGTTTGTAACACCGAACATATTAAGGGATGATATAATAATAATAACAATAATAATAATGGATTGGATTTCATATAGCGCTTTTCAAGGCACCCAAATTGCTTTACAATGCCACTATTCATTCACTCTCACATTCACACACAGGTGGCGGCAAGCTACTGTTGTAGCCACAGCTGCCCTGGGGCAGGCTGACAGAGGCTAGGCTGCCATATCGCGCCATCGGCCCCTCTGGCCAACACCATATAAGGTTCACAGGAAGAGTTGAATTAGACACACATTTACTATTTTTCTTTGTACTCTTTCTTTCTTGACATGTTTAATATGATTACTATCAGAGGAGAAAATGAACCTTGTGTAGTTTAAAACTTTTTATTTAATCAAACTGTAATGTTGTTGAACTCTGACGGCCGTGTCTTTTAATCTTGTCAACAAATCCTTAATCACCTAAATGTGTCATTTATCATCTTGTAAAATGTTCCTCTGCTTCTGTTGCACATCTCCCCTGACACTCTCTGTTTCACCTGCCCCTGCGCAGCTGGTCCAACCCTGCCTCCTTAAACTGGGATGTTTAAATCTCTTTACCTCTGTTGTGAACTTTACACAAAGTTTGTGGTAACAAAATCAAACTGAGGAGGAGGATCTCATTTGAAAACACACACTCAGGAGACAAAATAAAAACAGTCTGCTCAAAGCAAAAGCAGAGCCCTCACAGTTGGTAGTACAATACACTGTGACGACGACGTATTAGATACCCTCAGTCCCAAAAGCATAAATATGATAAAATGGGATCACCGAGAATATCCTAAAAATGGCATTGAGGGGGTGTTACAGTGAAAAAGCAGCCAAATTTTCATCTGAAAATGTTGAATTTTAGTAAAAACAATGCTCTGTAGTTTGATACTGTCTTTACAGACAAAGCGGATGTTTAAAGCCTTTGGACGCACATTTGAAATGCACTCATTCTCCTTATCAGCTGGAAACATTAAAGCCAGAAATGGCTTTTTTTGAACGGATAAAAACTATTGAACAACATCGATGTTAGTCTGATCCAAAATTTGAATGTACGTGTGTTGAAAGTGTAGGTCTTGTTGAATTATTAAACATACTTTCTTTAATTTTTCGAGCCGCAGAAACCAAAACTTTTAATTTTCTTCTGCTTGAGTCTCGCCTCGGGGTAGCTCTACTCATCATTGCTGAGTCAGTTGTCTGTTTGTGCTACTTTTTCAAGGAGCAGTGGATTATTGGTAAAGGGTGACTTTATGTGTTTAGTTACTTAAGTGTAAGTACTGTGGAAAGTTTCACCTTACATACATACATAGGGCTGACAGTACAGGTTCTGAGGTAACTGTTTACAAAATGTTATAATCTATTCAAAGGTTCTTTGCAATTTTACGTTGATAAACATTATCCTTAACATATTTGGCCCAGCATAAAGTACTATGGCCATCACACTGTCATTTAGAATTGTTTAAATAACTCGTGTCTTAAGTCATTCCATCACACAGAAAATTAAAAAAAACCCACATGGTTCACTTTTATATCACAAAATGTTAGAAATATAAGTCGTTCATAACAACCTGAAAGGTTGAGAGATTAAAATGCAAACCAATGAACGCTGAAGTAGAAGACTATAATGTCACAGAGCACACGGTGTCTATTATTGTGTAGACATGTATAAATAAGAGCTTAATTTCTTAAGAAATAAACAGGTGGAGTGGTTTTTATCAAAAGTAGAAGTTACATCTGTGGCTAAACCATTGTCCCCAAAAACTTTAAAAATCTACTGTGTGTGAGGCTGTGTAAGTAAAGCATGCCCTTCACACCGCGTGTAACAAACCATTTGTTGGGGTTGTGGATTTGACACCTCAGCATTGTGAAAGTGGGGAAACATGTTTGTGGCTGAGGATAAGATTTCTGCTTACAACTTAGAATCTCAGTTCTAAATGAAATTCAGATGTTTTTTTGTATTTTTAAGTGTGGCTAATGTATTATTTGACTTCTAAGGCACACACACACACAAGAACAACAACAACAACACAGAGAAGAAGAAGAGGGGTAGTTTTACTATGCGTCATAAAAATGCAATCATGCATCTTCCAACTGTATCTTTCTGTTCTGGCTTTAGAATCATTGGTTGTTTACTGATCCGTACTTTGGGAGTCATACTGTTGTGATACTGGGGAGAAAAAGGGTAAGGTTTGATAGACTAAACCACACACACACACACACACACACACACACACAAAACTTCAAAACCTTGAGAGTGAGTGAGACTGCTAGCTGTGTGGTTCAGCAATAAACTTATCTACAAATGTGTTAGTAAAGAAACTGCAAACTATAAAAGGAATCTGAATTTAAATAGAACACTAGTATAAGGTGTCTATGGAGCAAATCTCCTTCAACGTTCAAAATGACCAAAGTGAGGCCTGCATGCGTTTCTCTCAGTTGGTTGTGTTTAGGGAAAAAGCAGCTAAATACACTGAGACTGCTCCACATTGTTAGCAAGTTAACTCTGGATGTCTGTGGGTTTGTCAAACTTGTAGTGAACAAAAGCAGAAAAAACAGTAAAAGATTCAGACGGTGAAAGTCTGGTTTATTTCATGAACACAATGAAACATTTTACAGTCCACAGAGCAAAGTAGCATACATGATAAATAGATACACATAACACGGACAGTGAGAAGTAAAACTCATCGTCTTACCACATGTTATATTCTGTAAGCTTAAAATAAACCACAGAAATTAGAGTTTAGTGTTTTAAAGTCATCTATTAAAAACATTACTGAAGTGACACTTTAACGATGCTTCATATCACAGTGTTTATGATGATAAAACATGTTCTCTCATTAGCAGATGTCTGCACTGTCGCTTGTCATGAAAATGTCCAGAGCCAGGGTTCAGCTTCCTCTTCAATTACCAGTGATCATTAATAGGGCCACAAAAGATTTGTTACATTATCCCCATAAACAACATGCTTTTATAGAAATCATTGTGACACAAATATTTAGATTCTTGTTTCACAATTTGCATGAACTCCAAATCTTTAGAGTTTCATATTTATAAAGTATCGCAAATAATACAATAATACCATTGTATGAGCTACACTTCTTGTAAAGATGATTGGAAACACGTTTGAAAAAGCTCCTGCTGTGACCTTCCTTCTGTGAGGGCACACACACGCACACTCACACTCACACACACACACACAGAGAGAGAGAGAGAGAGAGAGAGAGAGAGGGAGATCATTAATACAAAGCATTGGAGTCGGTTTGGATTTTCACTTGTTGATGGCTTTAATATGAACAGTCACATAAAATTCATTCCAATTTTTGCCTTTGCTTCAATTAGGATGTTTCTTTAAATCTACAACAGCTTCCTTTTCAAAAAGTTTACTGACATAGTAAAGAAGTAGCTAGGGAACTCTGTAAGTATGAGCAACAATAGCTTAAGGACACTATGTCCAATAAAGAGGAATTCATCATCTGCAGTTCGTGAAAAAAAGCACAATATTAAAAACAATTCAGCAGACCCTCAGAGTGCGGATACAAACTGTTTTCAACTGTAGAGGTTAACTTCATGCACTTATCAACATGTAGTTTAGAGGCTTGCATTAGAGTGCTTTGGTGCTTGGGTATCTTTTATTTAGCATGGTTGTACCGTTGTGAATGTAGCTATATAAATAAATACGCTCAAGAGTCTATCGTGTGTTTGACATGCAACTAAAAATTCGAAAATATATTTTTAAATCAGTAACTTTGCAAATTTAGAGGATTTGTTTTCGGACAACATATGTGTCACATTTTAAACAGGGTTTGTATAATCAGCACTGACATACAGACATTTATGTGCTGGGTATAACAGACATGCTTACCGTGTGAAAGGCCCACCGATGTCTTGGAGCAGAGAAACACGCTGTATTGTTGCTTTTCTCTGTTGTATAAGCAGCGCCCGTAGGTCAGAAACGCTGTGTGCGGGTAGCACAGTCGGCTCCAACGCACATCCAGGCATCCGTCTGAAAGAAAGGTGTCGCTGCAGCTAGGCTCTCAGGATAGTCATGCTTTTATTTATATTTGCATTCTGGTGCATTAAACTAGCAGCCTCTGTGTCCCGCTTGGATCATCATTCCGAAAATTCAGATATTTAAATAAAATGGCGAATTGGCTAGTCATGAGGAAAGAATATGTGTTTGTTTGTTTTTAGAAGTATCACAGTTTATTTCTAAAGGAATACATGTTATTTGTGACACTGTTTGAAAACTAATAGCCTCTGTGTGTTTCAGAGCCCTAAAGAAAAAGCAAAATACCCTAAACTAGTTAAATTAAAAGTAAAATGCTCGTGCTGATGAACGAAAGTGTTATGCTCTCAAGGACTGATGTGAAGTAGTGAGGAAAAATACAGGGTGTTTGATTAGGGCGTTTTTTTATATAGGTGTGGGGCTTGGTTTCAGCTGGCCTCTGAGATGTAGAGATAAAGGTGTAAACAAAGGTGATGCCTGTTTGGAGGATGGTCAGTACAAAGTGTAATGGCATGATAAAAGCTATAGTGGCTCCGATGGACCTAGCACAGCCGGACCTCTGCCATAAGATAAAGGAGACTGTTTGTATTGAAAACTATGGCAGTACAATTGAGATGCTCTTGATAAGGATGGCCTCTTCTGCTGACTGTAGGGGGTCTAACTGTAACCCCCCCTCTGTCTAAATGTTGCAGAATTAAGAATCCCTGTTTATTTCTAAAGGAATGCCTGCTGTTTGTGGTATTCTGTTTGAAACTATTAGCCTCTGTGTGTGAATATGTGTTTTTAGAAGGTGGAAAAACTTTCTGTTTAAAAACTATTAGCCTCTGTGTGTTTCAGAGCCCTAAAAGAAAATACCCTAAACTAGTTAAATTAAATGCTGTGTGTGAATGTGTTTTTAGAAGGTGGAAAAAACTTTCTGTTTAAAAACTGTTAGCCTCTGTGTGTGTTTCAGAGCCCTAAAGAAAAATACCCCTAAACTAGTTAAATTAAATGCTGTGTGTGAATATGTGTTTTTAGAAGGTGGAAAAAACTTTCTGTTTAAAAACTGTTAGCCTCTGTGTGTGTTTCAGAGCCCTAAAGAAAAATACCCTAAACTAGTTAAATTAAATCATCTATGTCTAAATAACAGAACTCTGAGACCTATACAATCCTTTAAAAAGAGTTTAATTAAAACACATAATGGTTTCATTAAATAAAACGCTATTAAACACATGTAAACATATGATCTCTGAACTCGCAAGTCCGTTCACACGCACATGCACGCGCAAGGTCCGTTCGCGCGCACACATGGACGCGGAGGGGGATGCGGGTGGGGGTGTGTGTGGGGGGGCAAAAAAGCTATAGGTATATTACTACTAATGTGCTAATCAGTTATAATAATCATATTACTACATGCATTCATGCTTTTTTTTAACTTTTTGTAGATCTTGGCTATATTTCTTCGATTTAAATCAAGTAGTAATTCTTACCACGTGAAGCTCTGTCAGAAATGAGACAGAAACTATCATGAACAAGGGCGTAGATTTGGTTTTGGCATTGGTGGGGACGGATGATTCAACCACCGAACCCTGCCATTTCTTTTTTTTTTTTCCTTTTTGTCTTTGCTTCTTGATAAAAAAGGAGAAATATACTTGCCTATATATGCTATTCTACATGCTTTTAAACCATTTAAAATTACAATTCATAGTTTTATATGTGAATTATATAATGTTAAATTACTATTAAACAAATGACTGATTTTAGACTTTAGTTTACTTCAGCCATATTCCATATGAATCAGGTATCATACAAAAATAAAAAAAGTTTCAAATACAGTCATGACAATAAAAGAATATGACTTTAAGGACTTAACAACATTACTTCAGTTATAGTACACCAACATCTCTTACACATTAGCACTAAGGGAACACTGAATGACCTGGTGGTTTTTGTCCATAAAACTACTCATCTAAGATGACCACAAAGTAAAAGATCTCTCAGCAAAATTATGCAACATTTTAGGCACTATTGCCCCGATCAAATCAGTGAGCTGGGACTTTTTATTCTAAACATGAACTACTGTTACAGCAACACACATGAACTACTGGTGCCCCACACAACAACTCAATGTCCACTATGTGAATGAGTCTATACTATACTGTCCTGGTGGACATGTCAACACTTTTTTCATGGTTACATACAGTTTTAGACTGATGTGGGCCAAAGCCTAGCAGGCCGGGGGTGTCCAAATTCAGAGGCTGCGTCCACCTGAGGACCCGGCCTTCGCGGTCTAAGTGGGCCGGGTCCTCCGAAAGCCGGGTAGACCGGAAATGAGCGACTGTGAAATTGGGGGGTCTAGCCTTCATAATTACGTCACCTCTGCCGTCTGCTCCTTGCTGTCTAAATAAAATAAAATATAACCGGACGCTTGCGTAGATTCTCGACCATCTCACACTTCTGTTTAATCAGTTTTCTGTTTGACATTTATTCAGCTGTGTGAAAACCCCGGAGGAACCCTCCCGAGGGATTAATAAAGTTTTATTTAATCTAATCTAATCTAATAACTTTAATCTCAGCCAAACCGATTTACTCACGAACAAATAAAACACTGAAAAAGGCCAAACAATAACATGTTTAAGTTATTTGAAGTTTACACAGCTACATTCTCGCCTGAAAATATGTTAAAAGTTTATTTCGCGACCCAGAAAGAGTAATAAGAGTAATATTAATACTAAGTAGCTGCAGTAGTAGTAGCCATTGTTGGAAACTGGAATTGGCTGGGCCAATCTAGGATATGGTTTTTCAATTTTGTTGTCCGGGTGGAAAATCGGGAGAAATTGGGGAGAATGGTGGCTCTGGGAGATTTTCGGGAGAGGCACTGAAATTCGGGATTCTCCCGGAAAAATCGGGAGGGTTGGCATGTATGGCCTAGCATAGCCTGTAACGTTATTATGACGGACACATTTTATGAGTGAACTTGTCTTTAAGTGACTTACAGGTTTCTTTGAAAAATACTTTCTTATATCCAGGTTCTTCCTTTTTGCTGCCATCCTCCTCTCCTCCTTGCAGGTCCTCGCAGCGCAGGCTTGCCGCTGCTAAAACTAAACAGAGCTCCCTGAAAGGCACAGCCAATCACGTTGGCCATATTTGTCACATGAGGTAGGACTCCAGTAGAGAACGTAATTTAACTCTTTCTGCACCGCTAGGTGAATGAGACGTTGACAGATCTTTTTTTTCTTTCTATCGGGTTTGTATTTCTTTACTCGAAGAGATCAAATTATTGGTGGGGACAATTCAATAATCGCTGGATATTGGTGGGGACGTGTCCCTTCCGTCCATGCCAAATCTACGCCCTTGCCTCTGAATTTTCTTAGAAGAGTTTTCTTCTGACTATGTGACACTATGTGTGACACATAGTGTATGACCACTCCTTTGCTGTTTTTCTACTAGAGATCTCCTTCATGATCATTCATAGACAAGCAGGTGCCAAGACAAGCATTTCACCTCAACCGCTTTCACCACCATCCCATAGAAATACAAGCACACATGACAAGTTCAATTTCACAGTTTCAAAATTGTTTAAAGCCACCATTTTCCTTGATTTGAGCCACGCTGGAGCTACATTGCATCTGAACAGCATCTATGCACAAAGATTTTGTAGAATACCTACAAATTTTAAAATATTTTCATTTTTAAGTATTTTAAGTCACTTTGGGAATAGTAATGAATTTTAAGTGCAAAATAATCATCTTTTAGATATTTTCAAATGAAAATAGATTGATTAAATCCTTGTATAGTCTTCATGTTTGGGACTTTTTGGTATCCCTTTGGGTACATTGATCCAGGACATATTTGGAGTTTTAAAAAGAAGTGTAAAATTAAATTTTACTTCATAGACCATCAACATATGTTGTCATTATCTCAGTATCAGACAGTAGAGAAAACATATATGTTTAACGATTCCAATCGGTCTCTACCCGAACAATGGAAGTGCGATTTGTTTTTGCCATAAGGTTATAATTCACAAATGCACAACCCTGAACATTATCTTGGAAAAAAATGGATTGAGACAATGTCTTCATTAACATTAATATGTGTTCAACCATTGTCAGCTTTGTCTTGAGAAGGTACTGTCCCAGGTTGTATGATGTGTAAAAACTATTGTGGCCATTGAGGTCTTCAGACATATTTAGCACCACCCGTGCCCTCTATGGATTGACTGATTTCTAAATTATCCTCATAGTGTGAGACTTCTTCTCTTCATCCTATCTTCCTCTTCTACATTGCTGTGTCCCTGTCTCTCTTCAAACATGAGGCCTAAAGTCCTTTGACAGCTAAATCCTTTGGTTATATTAAGCATGAAAGACTACTGTGATGCAGAAGTATTTATCTCTTCTGTCCTACCCCCTTGATGTGCAGGTGTGAAGTATATAGAGCTAGAAAATATGGAAAGACAAGCAATTGGTTTGCAGGTGATGGAGGTTAGAGTGTAAATGTAAACGCGTTGGGTATAGCAGCATATGTGCTCAGTTATTATTTTTGGTTTGGAAATTTTTGTCACAGAAAAAATCCTAAGGCTATTGAGTATCAGGTAGAAAAAATTTAAACTTGTACTGTTTTATTTTTTGTTTTTTAACAGAAACAGGTCAATTTGACCCGAAAGCCATACGAAGATTAAATCAGTTGTTTACTAAATTTTGAATGTGTTTATGCAGCAGCAGTGTTTAGGTGGAAAAACAAAATCATCATGAATGTCAGTCATGTATCTGTTGTATATGTGGGTTACTGATTGAAAATATTTCATGGATTATTATAAAACACTTCCATGCTTCCAGCGATGAAGCTATTAATCATTTTGTTTGGCAAATAAAAGATTGCTGGTTCAATTCCAGCTGGTTCAGTTCCAGAGGAAGGGCCTCTGGTGTTAAGTGTAAATCAAACATGGAGCGCTACTGTAGAATTACAGGGATTATTTTACATAACCATCATCTTCATCATTGCATTAATTATCATTTCATCCATGCATTTATTGAAGCTGTTGACATTATGTTATAATTTGTATTACAGGGGTTATCATAATCAAATATTAACATGTTTATTACAGGTGCAGTTACAACCACTTTATATCGTTGAGTTAAATCTATAATCTTAAAAGTAGGGATGCAACAATACCAATTTTTTCAAACCGATCCGATACCGATACTTGGATCTGAGTACTTGCCGATACCGAGTACAAAAACCGATACTTCTGCCACACACAAGTTAAACTTAACCGGTAGTAAAGAAACGACCCCACACAACTCTTTAACACAAACGAAACGTTTACTGAACGTAAGGGCAGAGACAAATACTGTACAACACATCCCTTTTTTATGATATTGATATTCCAATTCCTTAACCAAATGAAATACACTGTATAAATGAAATAATTCCCTTTCAAATTATATTAAACAACCCAACTTATGTTATCACCTTTTGGTAAGCAGTGTTGGGAAGGTTACTTTTAAAATGTATTCCACTACAGAATACTGAATACATGCCCCAAAATGTATTCTGTAACGTATTCCGTTACGTTACTCAATGAGAGTAACGTATTCTGAATACTTTGGATTACTTAATATATTATCATGCTGTTGTGAGATTATTTTGTTATCATATGTTACCTTATATCTGTAATCAAAGTAGTTGAATTATGATACTGCTGTAGATCATATTATACCCCTTAATATAGAGTGTGTGATCAGTATGTAGTTTTAGTTTGCATCATACTTCTGACTTAAAAGAGTGTGAAAATCATTAGATCTATTTGATTGACCTGTATTATTCGACACTGTTGAATGTGTTACACTGTTTCTTGACATTTCATACTGCTGAATCATGAAGAGAATGTTGTGTGCAGGAGACCTTGTGTCTAGAATAGAAGAGAAGACCACATTCCATACCCCCACCTTTACAGAGAGCAGAAAGACAGGGAGCCGAGGTCATAACTTAGGCGCCGTAAGAGAGAAAGAATGTGAATGTTTAGGCTTTTACGACTAGGTGGGGGCCACTAGAGGCTATAAGAAGCTGAGTAACCCGTCACCATTTTGAGACTTGCGGTGACCCTCTGCAGGCAGGTCTCCCCATCATGATGGTTCTTATGCTCTTAAGTGTTGAATTATATGGAAATAAATAATTGTTGATTGAGCATTTATACACCGAGTATTGTCCTTCCTTCAGCCCAAAGATTAAAAGAATTGGGAGATTTTAACACTGTTTACAACTACGTGAATGTACTATTGCTGTGATTTATTACTGATACTGAAGGTCCGCGGCTCCGAACAGTAGTAAAGGGACCTCTGGCTAATACAGTGGGTTCCGTGTCGGGCTGGTAGCCGAAAACTAGCTTTACTTTGTTGTCTGGGTCAACTTTGCTTGCGGGAGACAGAGAGAGGTGTGGAAAGGCTGCTCCAACGGAACTTATTTTTTCCGGAGGAAAACACGAACACAGTGTACAGTTGAGTCTTAATAGCTTACTTACAGCTGGGCTCGTCAGGCACTCTTCTTGGCTGCTGTGGTTATTATTATATTTACATGCTTCCAGCTCCCGTTTTTGCTCCGTGACAGCTCGGACTTCCTTTCTCTCCCTCCCTCGCTCACAGACACATAACGGGTACAGTAGTCCATTCTCTCTGCAGCACGGACTACACTGCCTATGAAGCTACATTCTTTAGAGCTATGCCTGTAGCATTCTGCCTATTAGCTTAGCACAACAACAACAACAAAAAGGCGCTCTCTCACCCAGGAAACACGCAGAGAGAGAGAGCGTCACCCTGTAACCATGGCAACCGTAACACTGCCGCCTGGAACAACAGAACATAGCTGTCAAACAAACCCAAACAATCCTGACCCGCCACAATATGAAACAGGGAAGTACCGCAGTGTAATCCATTTATTTCAACAAAGTAACTGTATTCTGAATACCACCTTTTTAAACGGTAACTGTAACGGAATACAGTTACTCCTATTTTGTATTCTGAATACGTAGCGGCGGTACATGTATTGCGTTACTCCCCAACACTGTTGGTAAGTTACTCACTAATATACACTCCAAAACACGTTATATAAATCCACTAAACATACAATATTCACACATGGGCCCCACACACACTCACATTCACACTTGTTGCAGGCCTGTTTGCTGCTCACGCCAGACGATGGAGAAAAATCCTCTTCTCCCCAGTAAGAGCACAAAAGTCTGACTTACAGTTCCGTTGCTCGGTAGGTCGCCATTCACCAGTCCCACACTAAATCCACTCCCTGCGGACCCGATGCTGTCTCTGCTACAGCGCGTTAGCCAGTCACTGTCCAGCTCTCCGACAGTCCATAGCAGCTGCCTCCGTGGCGCAGCCAAGCAGTCCGGGCTAGCCTTTAGCCTCGGCGGTCATGGCTGGAAACACAGTTTTCCACGGACGGTGGTGCGACCGTTGAAACAAAAAGTCACTTCACCCACACTCTGTTGCGAAGCTCTCACACGGTTAGCTTTCTAGTCACACACTCTTTTGTGCAAGTTAACCTCAGTAAAACTAGCCGAGTCTCTCACTTTGGTTCAGCTAACCTCGTGTATCTCTCCATGCCGTTCTCTTCTGTGAACTGTGAACACCTTATGTGGCGTTCAAGTCCATGGGAATTATGATTATCTACTCCCAAATTCCCATCCGGGCTACATAAGTATCGGTTCATGGTATCGGTTAACTTTTACGAGTACAAGTACGCACACATTTTACAGTATCGGCCCCGATACCCGATACCAGTATCGGGATCGGTGCATCCCTACTTAAAAGCTTATATGCTGAGTATATTGTTACAGTAAAATAGTAGCTGAGCAAAGGCCTGAATGTATTCAGCTTCTTGTTGCATTTGAGTTTGCCTAGTAACAGGTGACAGAGGGACGACAAGTCCATGGGGACCTCAAAGGCCTGAGATCATCACTATATTTGGAAGAGGATGCCAGAAAGGGGAACTTCTGTGTCTGCATTTATCTCTTAGAATAGATCATTATCTGTAGAGGAGGCAAACAATGTTCTTAAGATGCAAATTATGTGGTTGTAAACGCAAGAGGGGGCGTTACAATACCCTGATATTATAAAAGCAATCTGAAGTGTATTTTTGGACGGGGATTTACAACTGATGTGTTGCAGTTTACATCTCCCCACGCTGCGTGTATTCATTAAAATCAATTGTTTGACCGACCTCTTCTGGACCATCATTGTTTTACTCTCGTCCTCAATTTCGGACCCGTAACACTACCCAAGGGAGCAGCAACAAATGGCTTTTTATAATAACGTCTTCAGTGTTTAAACCTTGGAAGCAATCTATATACCTGTCCATAACAACTACTCTTTAAGTCATGAACAAAAGGTTAGACACAAACTTGTCTCTTAACACATTAAAACTGTGGCCATGACTAAAAGATTAACCAGCTAATATTTGTGTATTTAAGAAACATTTGGGTAAAGCGTAAAGCAACTGACCTCTGTGGCATGCTTTCCACTAAGAAGAATTACCTCTTTGTCTGCACCCTGAAAATTGTGCAATCACTTGTCTGTTCTTTTCCGTGGAAAGGAGGGTAGAACAAATAAGCTAAGATTTTGAGAAGTTGCCAGTAAGATTGCACAAACAACTTACAGTTGTTTTTCCTTTAGACGGCTGTTTGAGTATTTCCCCCCCCTCTCGCTATATATATATATATATATATAAAAAAAAAAAAAACACCCAGCGCGCCCCTGCGGGCGGTTTATCCTTCAAGCTCGGGTCCTCTACCAGAGGCCTGGGAGCTTGAGGGTCCTGCGCAGTATCTTAGCTGTTCCCAGGACTGCGCTCTTCTGGACAGAGATCTCCGATGTTGTTCCCGGGATCTGCTGGAGCCACTCGCCTAGCTTGGGAGTCACCGCACCTAGTGCTCCGATTACCACGGGACCACCGTCACCTTCACCCTCCACATCCTCTCGAGCTCTTCTCTGAGCCCTTGGTATTTCTCCAGCTTCTCGTGTTCCTTCTTCCTGATATTGCTGTCATTCGGAACTGCTACATCGATCACTACAGCCGTCTTCTTCTGTTTGTCTACCACCACTATGTCCGGTTGGTTAGCCACCACCATTTTGTCCGTCTGCATCTGGAAGTCCCACAGGATCTTAGCTCGGTCATTCTCCACCACCCTTGGGGGCATCTCCCATTTTGACCTCGGGACTTCCAGGTTATACTCGGCACAGATGTTCCTGTACACTATGCCGGCCACTTGGTTATGGCGCTCCATGTATGCCTTGCCTGCTAGCATTTTGCACCCTGCTGTTATGTGCTGGATTGTCTCTGGGGCATCTTTACACAGCCTGCACCTGGGGTCTTGCCTGGTGTGATAGACCCCAGCCTCTATGGATCTTGTACTCAGAGCTTGTTCTTGTGCTGCCATGATTAGTGCCTCTGTGCTGTCTTTCAGTCCAGCTTTGTCCAGCCACTGGTAGGATTTCTGTATATCAGCCACCTCCTCTATCTGCCGGTGGTACATACCGTGCAGGGGCCTGTCCTTCCATGATGGTTCCTCGCCTTCCTCCTCTTTCTTGGGTTTCTGCTGCCTGAGGTATTCACTGAGCACGCTGTCAGTTGGGGCCATCTTCGTGATGTATTCGTGGATGTTTCTTGTCTCATCCTGGACTGTGGTGCTGACACTCACCAGTCCCCGGCCCCTTCCTTCCGCTTAGCGTACAACCTCAGGGTGCTAGACTTGGGGTGAAACCCTCCATGCATGGTAAGGAGCTTTCTTGTCTTGATGTCAGTGGCTTCTATCTCCTCCTTTGGCCAGCCTATTACCCCAGCAGGGTACCTGATCACGGGCAGGGCGTAGGTGTTGATGGCCCGGATCTTGTTCTTACCGTTCAGCTGACTCCTCAGGACTTGCCTGACCCTCTGCAGGTACTTGGTGGTTGCAGCTTTCCTAGCGGCCTCTTCATCGTTCCCATTCGCCTGTGGGATCCCCAGGTACTTGTAACTGTCCTCTATGTCTGCAATGTTGCCTTCTGGTAGTTCAATCCCCTCAGTTCTGACTACCTTCCCTCTCTTTGTTACCATCCGACTACACTTCTCCAGCCCGAATGACATTCCAATGTCATTGCTGTATAGCCTGGTAGTGTGTATCAGTGAATCGATGTCTCGTTCACTCTTGGCATACAGCTTGATGTCATCCATGTACAGGAGGTGGCTGACAACCGCTCCGTTCCGTAGTCGGTATCCGTAGCCAGTCTTGTTAATGATCTCACTGAGGGGGTTCAGGCCTATGCAGAACAGCAGTGGGGACAGAGCATCTCCTTGGTAGATCCCGCACTTGATGGTGACTTGTGCTATGGGCTTGGAGTTGGCCTCTAGTGTTGTGTGCCACATCCCCATTGAGTTCCTGATGAAGGCTCTTAGGGTCCTGTTGATCTTGTACAATTCTAGGCATTCCAGTATCCAGCTGTGGGGCATTGAGTCATAGGCCTTCTTGTAATCAATCCAGGCTGTGCACAGGTTGGTCAGTCTGGTCTTGCAGTCTCGGCTGACTGTTCTGTCTACCAGTAGCTGGTGTTTTGCGCCTCTGGTATTCTTGCCAATCCCTTTCTGTGCCCCGCTCATGTATTGACCCATGTGCCTGTTCATCTTAGCCGATATGATGCCTGACAGGAGCTTCCATGTAGTACTGAGGCAGGTTATTGGTCGGTAGTTGGATGGGACCGGTCCTTCTTGGGGTCCTTGGGGATCAGGACCGTCCGACCTTCGGTTAGCCATTCCGGTGTCTCTCGTTAACATATATATATATATATATATATATGTATATATATATATATATATATATATATATATATATATATATATATATATACCTAGGAGATAGAAGCCACTGGCATTTAGACAAGAAAGTTCATTACCATTAATGGAGGGTTTCACCCCAGGTTCAGTAACCTGGGGCTGCATGCTAAGCAGAGGGAAAGATGCCAAGGACTAGTGAGTGTCAGAACCATTATCCAAGATGAATCAAACAAGATCCATGGGGTCAAATGATGGCCAGAATCTAACATGTGGCATCCAGCACATAACAACAGGGTGCAAGATGCTAGCAGGCAGGGCATACATGGAAGGCCATAACTAAGAGGCCAAGAAAGTATATAGGAACATCTGTGCTGAGTATGGCCTGGGAGTCCTGAGGTCAAAATGGGACAGGCCCCCTAGGGTGGTTCTGAATGAGGTAAGATCCTGTGGGACTTCCAGATACAGACAGACAAACTGGTGATATCTAACGAACCAGACATAGTGGTGTTGGACAAGCAGACGAAGGTGGAAAAAAATTACAATGTAAGTATGAACGGCCAGATTTACTAAAAGAGCTAAAACGACATGAGAGCACAATCCCCAAAAAGTGCTGGTTGGTGTGCTTGGATTTACAGGTTATTTACCAAAGTTGTGCTATTTTCGAAAAAGGTAAAGTCAGTTCATTTTAATATCAAGCACATTTTTTTGCATTAAATATCTGTGCAATTATTACTAAATTGCATGTGGCAGATGTTAGTAAATAATTTTGTGTTAAGAGATATATTCTTAAACACTTCTTCAGCTTCGAATCAGAGAGGAGAAACACACAGTTTTACTTGCAAGGGCAGCCACAGAGGACTCGCACGAGAGAGAGAGCTCTGAGACTAGCACTCTGCCACTGCCCTGGTCTTTATTTATACATCAGTAGGTGCGTTTGTTCCTTACATTGGAATGTGGATGTGTGTGTGTGTTTGTGGGGTCAGTGTGTGACCCCATAAATGACCTCCCTAAACCTGCTGGTCTGGAAGTCCAGCAGTTCATCTAAACAAAAGGCACTTAGCCTAAAACAGATATAGATACGTTTATCCTATCATAAAACAATAAGACAAGGTATGTCCTCTCCCATGCTCCCAGGATGTGGGTGTGAATGCCAGAACACTCTGGAATGCACACAAAGTCTTGTAGTGAACAACAGCCAAGTCATCAAAAGGTCAACATGCAGTATTCTACCATATGCAAACTTATATCATTAAAAGATTATACTGACTACTAAGTACAATTTTCCATTGACATTTTGTATGTTTGATTTAACCCTCCTGTACTGTTGCTGGTTAAACTGACCCATTTTTTTGTTTCATTATGAAACATTCTGCTTCACAATTGTAAGTGCAAATGTAACCAACATATAAAATGAAAATGGTTTATTTCACATATTTTCACAGTCACACATGTGACATTAAGTCAGCTTTCGAGCTGGTCATGTCCAACTCAATACAAAAAGTCATTCTGAAAAAGACTAATTTAAAAGGACATTGTACATATTTTGGGGGGGGAGAATTGGAAGGAGATGAATAAAATCCATTTGCATGGATTTAGATGGCTATTTGGGTCCTCATCCTGGCTGTCTATAAGTCAAGGGATGAATCAACAGCCAGGCTATGGGCTTCAATGTCTCTGGAGTCTCTGCAGACATTTTCTCCAGAGTAATATAATCTGAGTCCCAAAAGGTTGATTCTGTTCATCTGGACGTAGCCTTTTCAGTTTTAAGACAATTTAACCCACTTTGGCAAGGAGTGCCTAAAATTTGATAAGAGATGAGCACTGTCAGATGCAAGAGAGACAAGCTAGCAGCTCCATAAGAAATGTACCTAACAAACGAACATAACAGGAGGTTTAAACACTCTCCTTTCTGTATTTTGAGCCTGGAGAAAGGAACTCCCACAAGTACATGTGCAACAGTTCCCACCTGTAACGCTCAATCTTGTCACTGCACGCTCTTGTTGTAAATGCTCATTTTCTTTGCCAAAAGACAGTTTGTAATGGCACAACATGTTCTGGCCTTAAGTTCCTGTCTGCATGCAGTTCCCAGTGAACAAACAGTTTAACCCAAGGGATTAAGCAAGTTTTGCGTGAGAGTTTGTGGGCAAGTTAGAACATGTGACTTCAATGTGATGAGAAAACAGAGGTGCAAAAGCAGTCAGCAGCCTGGTCTTGTGACCTGCAGAAACTTTAAAACACAGATATTTGGCAGCATTAGTTATGGCAACATTATTACAGCATTAAATGGCATAATATTAATATACGCACATGCTTGTAAATATGACTAGGTTTTTGACTGGACCATTTAACAGGAAATGATCAGAATCTGAATACGTTATTAATCCCTAAGGAAATGATGTGGTTGTTCCAGTGCAATAAGAACAGTAACAGACTGAACTAATTTAAATAATATAATATATTACAAAGTTACAAAATATAAAAAATAGCTCTAATATATAATAGCAGCATTTGCAGCAAGATTCAGAGGTGGAAAGTGTTTAAATGTAGTTTATCTTAAACATTAACAATATACAAGAGTTTAAAACTGAGCACCTTTGAATCAACACTCCATCAACCAGCATTGCAGATTTTCTTAAATACATATTGCAAGTTAAATATATTTGGATACGTACTACATGTGGTTGACATTGTTTGCCAATAAACTCAAAGTATACAGTATAATATATAATAAACGATAAAATATGTGTCCACAAACACACCACAGACACACCATTTGAAAAACAAAACAAAAAAAACAGCCAGGGGACCACAGCCAGCTCAAGATGGCCAAAAACATCCTAAAAGGAAAATTTAAATTAAACAAAATAAGTAAGAGTAAAGTGTAGCTTTAGCAGAGTTTCTGCACATAAAAAAGGTTTTCTTAAATACTTGAATAAATTGTACTTAATATATTATTTGACAACAGGTAACTGGACAATTATCAGCTGACATTTGGATTCTCATTACTTGGATGGATTCATCATCCACTGTTTTATTGTTTGTGACATTGCAACAAACTCAATACAAGTGAATCAGTTCTCAATCACTTTCATGTTCAGAATACAGTGACCCTGTAGCTCACAGAGGCTCTTTAGAACAGATTAAGGAATACCATAAATACCATAACTGGTGGTTGTTGCTCAGGAGATAGAGCAGGTTATCTACTAATTGACGGGTTAGTGAGATCCCTGGCTGTTCCAGTCTGCATGCCAAATATTCTAACAAGACACTAATCCAAATTGCTCTAAATTGCATTCATTTGAGTATTAATGTCTGAATGTTGGATAGCAAGCACTAAATGAGGTATGCTGTATAGAATAGAATATAATGCATTGTATTGTCACAGTGAGATAGTGTACATTGGGAAAATGACATGTGGGAAAATGAAAGGGGTGAGGTGCACAGTTCTGTAGCACTATGTACATATACAAAAAAATACGAAAAGTATTCAAAAAAGATCAAATATACAAATATACAATCAGAAAAAAATAAATAGAGTTATTCATTTACAGTCTGGGTTATAGCACGTAAATTTGTTACAGCTGCGCTGGCAGACTGTGGGGATGAGGGGAAATCAAGACCCAAAATACAGGACTCTTTGGTGCAGAAACCAGCACGTAAACTAAATATTGCACAGTGGTGATAGTAGTTGCGCAAACTCTGTATAGAGGAAAGTCCTTGGATAGCAGAAATCAACTGTCGAACTGTGTCGTCAGTGCATGTGTGAGTTCAGGGTGGCCTTTGGGAAGAATCTATTTGTGAGTCTGTGGGTCTTTGTGCTGATACACCTGCAGCACTTCCCTGAGGGTAGCAGGTTGAACAGGTCAAAACCAGGGTGGGAGCTGTCTTAGATGATGTTTGTTGCTCTGCTGAGGCAACGGGAGGAATAAATGTTCATCAGGGAGGGGAGAGGGCAGCTGATGATCTCCTGTGCTGCCTTGACTACTCTCTACAGCCTCACTCCATCTGCCTTGGTGCAGATGCCGTACCATACTGCACTGTTCCAAAAAATAGTAATGTCAAAGTATCTTACTGTATATTTTACAGTTTTGTACTGTCTTTCTAGATTATCATTAAATTTACATAAGTAGACTGTGATTTTACATGTCAAAGGTAAAATAACATAACATCACTGTAAATATAGTAAAACACAATTTATTTGTTTTTTAAATAATTTTTTTGTACATATGCATATTTAGATTGTAAAAATACATTCAGAAATGTATCATAATTTCACAAATATTTGTCTGTTATGTGAGAGAATGATCTGTTAAATTCAAATGTAATACTATGGAAAAATATATAACATGATCGAAAATTAATGAGAATAATCAATAATTAAAGGAGTATTTGAATTATAATTTTGCTGAAAATTTCATGTCATCTAGGTCTGATTCAATAATTCAGAGGTAACAAGTGAAAATATGATTAATAGGAATAAAAACAAAAAAAAACATATAAAACATTGCACGGCCACGCTGTGCTAATTATATATTTTGAAAAATAAATGTAGAGGTAGGAATAGTTGGGTTGCGGTCACGTGGTTCTGATGACGTACGGAGGCAGCGCGATTTTTGAGTGGAGGGCGGAAGTAAACATGGAGGACACTGTGGAGAGTCAGGAGAGCAGCTATTGTGCAACTTTAGACCCCGTTTCTCGGGAGAGATATAAACAGATAGTTAAAAAATATATCGGACATGATCCGTATTCTTTGAAAATGTCCGAATACACCACAGAAGTAAAGGATTTGCCTACTATCGAGGCTGTGGATATCACCAACTACTTGGTCCTCCAGACTTCTTACTACACTAGGCAGCAAATGAAAGCTTTCAAGAGTCTGGAGGCGTACAATTTTTTGTCAGCGGGTGGGTCCACAACCTTGGAACAAAACGTCTCCGTGATGGATACAGTTTGGTGTTTGCAAGGGTGAGTGTTTGTTCTTATATTGCTTTATCTTAAACACGCTAACAGTTAGCGGTAGCGGCTTTAACGTCAACAAACATGCCACATCCTTAGGACTTCGTTAGAGTGACAGTTGTTTGTTTCAAGGTAAACCATTCCCAGAGGTCTAACGAGACACCTCTGAAGACTTGGGTAATTGCAAAGGAGGATGGAGAAGTGATTGCAGCTCATTCACTCTTCGTCATCCAAAGCACTTGGGCAACCTATAGTCCCAATCAAGTCAATATTAGACTACTAACTTAAAAGCACTAAGTAAACGAGAATTTAACGACAACCTAATGCTAATAAGTTCGTTGGCAAACATAACATTACCTCTGACGAAGTGGTCGCTGCAGACACGGGCATTGGCAGACTGCTCCTCCCGACTGTAAACGTAAATTTAAAATCCATTTTTCCTCGTTTTTGGTTAGAATTTTCCATTTTCTCCTCTTCGTTGGGCTATTTTTGGTACCCTAAAATACCGTTTATCGGTTTCTCTGGTCGACCTACTGGAGCATCCGTAAACACAACGGGACATAGGCATTTTGCGTACTGTCTGTCTGTGATTTTGCGCTTATCTTTTTCACTTCCGACCGCCAGTCAAATTTCGCGCTTTACGTCGACGTCACGTCTACGTCAAATGAAACCTAGCTATTGCAATTAATATAAATCTCATCAAAGTATTCACAACATTCCTGAACAGAAATAGGCCTCTGCACCTGGGGTGAGGGTGTGGCCATGAAAACAATGTGACATGCCATTGGATGTTGGGACACATAATAACATGATGCTAAGCATCAGCCAACGAATGTGAACTAACAACCACAAGGTCGCGGGTATGGCTGCACTGTAGGAAAAAATCCTGATATAAAAGTATTTTACTGTGTATTTCACAGTTTTGTTCTGTTCTTCTAGAATATCATTAAAGTTACGTAAATAGACTGACTTCACATTTCAAATGTCAATTAACGTAAAATCACTGTAATGTAATAAAACATAATTTTCATGATTATTAAATGTATCTGTCTGTCCATATGCATATTTAGATTGTTAAAATACATTCATAAATGTATCATGATTCCACAAATATCTGTCCGTTATTTGAAAGATTGAACTGTTGGATTCAAATGTAATGCTATGGAAAAGTATATAACATGATTCCTATAAGCTTGTGTTACATCACATAAGTATTATTATCATTGCTATTTAGGGCGATCGTGGCTCAAGAGTTGGCAGTTCGCCTTGTGATCAGAAGGTTGCCGTTTCGAGCCCCAGCTCGGATACTCTCGGTCGTTGTGTCCGTGTTCAAGACTCTTCACCTACCGCCTACTGGTGATGGTGCGATATGGCAGCCTCGCCTTTGTCAGTCTGTCCCAGGGCATGCAATCCATTATTATTTAAACCAACTGTTAACTGTATATTTCTGTACATTTACGTATTATGATTCATATTGCCACATTCATTGACCTTGTTTATAGGTAATTTCATTGTTTGATCACGTTAAAATGTTCCTAATTTAATGTCTAAAAACACTTGGAAAAGGCAGAGTCCCATGTAAAATTAGCGCAACAAACTCTATTTTCATTACTGAAAATGACCGTATTTTTATGGGACAGTTATTTTCTGTTATTTTACAGTCGTATTTTGGCGCCCCAGCTGCCGGAATATTACCGTTTTTTTAAGATGTTTGTTTTTCCTATTTATAGATGATTTCATTGTTTAATCACATTAACATGTTCCTAATTTAATGTTAAGCGGCCCTTGAAAAGGCGAGATCCCATGTCAAATTAGCGCAATTAATAGTATTTTCATTACTGGAAAGAACCGTATTTTTATGCGGGAGTTATTTTCTGTTATTTTACGGTTGTATTTTGGCGCCCCAGCTGCCGGAATATTACCGTTTTTTTAAGATGTTTTTTTTAACAGTGTGTGATGCAGTATGTTAACAACTTTCAATGGAAAACATGCTTTGAAAGCTCAAGTAGAGTAGAAAAGTCCTGTAACCTGTTAATTTACAAAGACAGGTGAAACCAAAGATCTCAAATTTGGACTCATCAGACCAAAGCACAGATTACCACTGGTCTAATTGCGTTTCTTAGCCCAAACAAATTTCTTCTGCCTGTTGCTTTTCCTTAGTATTGTTTTTGAGCCTCAATTTGACCATAAAAGGCTGTTTCACACAGTTTGCTCTGAACAGTTAATGTAGAGATGTGTCTGCTACTGTACCTATGTGTGGCATTTATCTGGGCTCTAATCTGAGGTGCTGTCAACTTGCGATTTCTGAGGCTGGTGACTCGAATTAATTTATCCTCAGCAGCAGAGGTGACTCTTAGTCTTCCTTTCCTGGGGCGGTCCTCATGTGCGCCAGTTTCGTTATGGCGCTTGATGGTTTTTGCAACTGCACTTGGGGACAAAATTTTAGCGATTTAACAGACTGCCTGACTGTCAGTTCTTAAAATAATGATGGACTGTCATTTCCCTTTACTTAGCTGATTGGTTCTTGCCATAATATGAATTCTACCTGTAAGCTGTTTACCAACCTGACTTCTACAAAAAACAACTGATGGTCCCAACCCCGTGAAGAAGGCAAGAAATTACACAAATGAACCCTGACAAAGCACACCAGTGAAGCAAAACCATTTCAGGTGACTACATCATGAAGCTCATTGAGGGAAGGCCAAAGGTTTGCAGCGCAGTCAACAAAGCAAACAGTGCCTACTTTGAGGAAGCTATATTATAAGATATATTTAGAGTAATGTATAATTTTTTCTGCACTACATAATTCCATATATCTAGCTTAATATTGTGGCATGTTGGGGGAGCAGCTCGTTCTCTCCCATCATGCCTTGGGATATGTGCTGCTGTTTAGATGTTCTTGTTTTATTGTTTATGGTTACTTTTAACTGTTATCTTGAATGTTGTGTTTATACTGCGGTGCAAATTCACTGACAGTTATTGTTTTATAGAAAGAATGCAGTACATAAGTACATAAGTGAGTTCTGTTATGCTGTTATTGACCCTCGAAGCAAAGTGTAGCACCAGCGGGTTTTTAATAAAGAGCTCCACCTACCCTACCCTACCAGCTTGGGATCAAACAGCAAGCTTAACCTCTTTGTGGAGCATCTTTGTTAAGATTCCTCTGCATGCCGCAATATGTTTGGTATCTTTTGTTTGTATCTACAATGTAGAAAGTATTAAAAATAAAGAAGAGAAATGAGAAAGTGTCCAAAATTTTGACTTGTAGTATAAACAGTGTTTTCATGCATTGGTAAAATGAGTAACATGCATTACTCATGCAAAAATAAAAAAAACACTCACAGAGCATCCAGTATGATATGACCTCTGCCCTGTACCAAATCTGAAAAAGGGACATTGCACCATATTTTTCTTTTTTTCTTTTTTTATGACACCTCAAGGCTTATCTTTACTGTAGAGGACAGTTTGAGCTGGAAAATGAAAGCATCAATAGATAAAACTTTGCCATACGCCCACAGACACACAGTCACAGTTTCATAGTTTTGTATGCAGATTTAATAAGTCTCTAAATCAGGGGTCGGCATCCTTTCTGATGCCATCTAAAATTTCCTCAGAAGTCAATGTGCCATATGATTGCATTGGCAATAAATTTAATAACGCTCAATATGAACAGTTACACACTATATAGAACAACTTTATAGAATTATATTTGTTCGCAGTTAGTACTTATCAGCTATTTTGGAAAAAAAAGAAGACACTTTTTATCCATAACAGCAAATGAACTAGTGATGGGATTTCCGGCTCTTTCGGCTCCGAACCGGCTCTTCAGGTTGTTTTGTTGCTTTAATTAATTTATTATTACAATAATATAGAATTACACACAAAAGGACTTACTAATGTAAAAAAAAAATTGGTTTTATTTATATATGTTTATATATAAATATATACAGTGGCCCCTAGAGACACGTACAAACTCTAAAACATATTTCTAGCGTTAACTGAACTTCCAAAACAGAGCTACCTAGATCACTTAAATTACACAATTGAAAGCATATGTGTATTGTTTGTGTATTGATACACAAGCACACATATATATTCAAATAATTAAAAAAAGAAAGTTCATTTACCTCTTACTACCACACACCGGTCGTTGGTACTTGCTGGCTTGTGTAGCCTCTACGTAACAAAAGCTCAACACTGCACCTAGCATTCTGGAGCACTTCTATTGTCTTTTGTACATGTTTTGGAATTTTTACGTGCTTCTGAGGCTACGTCCACACGTACACGGGTATTTTTGAAAACAGAGATTTTCCGTTTTCGTTTTAAAAAATAATCCCATCCACATGTAAATGCAGAAATGAAGGAAAACGCTGCTAGGAGCAGTCCAAAGCAACAGGTGCCGATATGTTCCTAAACGTGTAGAAATGTTGGCCAATCAGAAGTCTAGAAGCCTCGATGGGAAATAGTAAACAAAGATGGGGCGTAGAAGCAGAACCGAGTCGTATGTGTGGAGGGACAGTAACTGTGTGTGTATATGTAAGCATTTAAACACTGCAGAGAGTACAATTAACAGTAACAGTATTGTAGAAATTCATTTCACCGAAACAAAACGTGGCGCACAGTGTGATGTCAAAAAGGGCACACATCTTTGACGCTGCGTTTTCTCCGTTTTCCTCATCCACGCATAAATGCAAAAACAGAGTTTTCGAAAATATCCACCCTGACAGGCATTTTTAAAAATCTCCGTTTTCAGTGACCGAAAACGCCGTTTACGTGTGGACGAAAGGTGCAAAGGCATAGAAAAATCTCAGTTTTCAAAAATACCCGAGTACGTGTGGACATAGCCTGAGTTTTTATGTGTTTTGGAGTTTTTTCGTGCTTCTGGGTTTTTACGTGTTTTGGAGTTTGTACGTGCTGCTTTGTCTCTAGGGGCCACCGTAAATATATTTTTATTTATTCACTCCACATAAAATGTAATAAATAAATCATATAATACAAAAACCAACTAGTCACAGTTCAACTTTTAACTATTTAAATTTTCAGCTTTTTCCTTTTAAACAAATTTAAAATGAGACAACACAAAACACTGCAAACCACAACACAATTAAATATAAATTAAAATATGAAAAAGAAGATGCATATTCTCTTCTGAATCCTTTATCATCTGCAACTGAAAATAGTTGTGGATGATCACTATACATTTCTAATGTGACGTTGTTGTCCCTGGCTCTCTTTCTCGCTCTCTCCCTCCCGCTCTGTTCCTGTGCTACTGAGTGTAACTACCGCCCCTCTATGGCGTTATTTCAGTGCCACTATTCTGAGCGAACGTAAAAAAAAAAAAATTGCAGGTGCAAGTGTTGCATTTTGAGGAGAAATTTATTTTGAGCGTACAAAAGCTGAATTTGAGTGAACAAAATTCATTGCTGCGTGCAAAAAATTTATTTCAGTGTTTGCGCTTATCCATATACACACACACAATAGCACCCCCTCTCGCTCAGTTTTTTCATTTGCGCTTGCTCGCATTGTGTTGCTTGCGCTCACAACATTCTCTGCTGCCTGCGCTCAACTCTCTGTACACCGTTATAAGTGTGCCACAAAACCAACCCATCACAGACTTGGTTTCAAAAATTCTGATTGGCTCTTACGGTCTCCAATCAGCTCGCTAGCTGCTGCCTTCCGGACACCGGAAACACTGTCCACTCAGCCTCGCTTCTTGCAGATAGAGGGATTTTTGATTTACTCTGCAGCCAAAGAAGAGATGGCAGAATCAAAAAATGGCTCCAATAATACTACACCACAGTATCAGGTGAGTTTAATTTTTAATTTTTTTGGTGAATTTAGTAATTTGCTGTCCTTTCTGTTTAATATGCTGTGAAATTGTAGTTACAGATGCAGCTGTAGAGTTTAAGCTAGCCTTATGGGTAATTACCAGCGTAGTTGTCTTACTGAGGCAGTGTATCCCAATCATGTTTTTTAGGGTAATGGTGCAGTTGAGTCAGCAGTAAGAAATCTGGTGTCTTTGCTGCTTAACAACATATCCACAAATCCTTCAGGGAGGCCAACAGAGAGTGGGCAGCCGGAGCCTAGAACTCTGACTATCCAGCAAGAGATGACAAGGTGTTAGCTTTTTTTGTGTGTTTTTTTTTTCTAAACTTTTTGCAATCTTTTCTGTTAAAGTTATTTGGTTTGTCGATTTATCAACATTGATTTTTAAATTAAAATGTGCTATTAAGGACTGATGTCATATTTAATAACTTTATTAAACAATAACCCTCATGTTATGCAACACTGCATTTTTTAAACTCATGCATTTTCATCCCACAGATCATTTCCAGGATATTTCAAATCAAACTTGAGCCGTGGTAAAAAGAGATGTTTAACATCTACTAAGCAGCTTGTTAAGGCAGGCAGTAAGACCACAGGCCTCAGTTTTTATTTGCTGTCAAAAACACATCCTACACCTTTGCCAGCTGAGGAGCTTGAACTCCTACAAGCTGGCATGGGGAGACAAACAGTGTCTCTTCCAGAAGATGGTGACCATGCAGAGGTAAGTTTGTATAGTCAGTATTAAAATAAGTCATTGGCAGACGCATTTAGCCTGAATCATATGCCACAGTCCATTTAGTGTTCCATTCTGCTTAACTGTGTTTTTAACTAAGATTTCTAGACTTCTGGAAGAAACCTTTCCAAAAATGGAATATCTTTGTGGAGGATGGCTCTTGCATAAGGCAACAGGTTTGTTGTTAATTTAGTTTTTATGTGTGTTTTTGGCATTCTTGAGTGCTTATACTGCATTATGATTATGTAGTTGATACTTTTGCTACTTGATTGTTTGTGCTATCTTTCTGTCAATAAAGGTGGGAGTGGTCGACGAAAGCTCACTGTAATTCCACCTGAAACAGAAGGATATTCTGTCAAAACACTGAAAGCTGTGTCAGGAGGTGGCAAATCCACTTTTTACATTGTACCTCTTCAGGAAACATTAGACACATCTCCTCTACCTCCCGACTCACAGCACTTTTCAAAGATGCCAAAGAAGATATGTTCCCAGTGTAATGAAGTTATGCCTCTGCAGATGCTTGCAGTACACATCAATACGTGCAAAGGAAAATTCTCTCCTGATGAGACTGATGATGAGGTGAGACAATTTTGATAAAATCAAAATGAGCAATTTTGATTAAATAATATAGTATCACAATTACTGTTTTTTAATTCTGCAGGAATCTGAGTTATGCATTGTGAAAAGCAAATGCAAGGTAAACCTAGCACATTACTAAAAACCATAGTAACTACAATGAATTTTGTATCGGTAATGATCTTTTTCCCACTATGCATAACATGTACCCCTTTTTTGAAATTGTAGGTTATTTGTCCAATATGCACTAAAGACTTTCCTGAAGATGAAATCACAGTCCACGCGAGTCTGTGTGGGGATAGGTAATCTTTTTTCAGCCGTTTATGAAAAAATGTTCATCAGTAACAGTCCACGCAAATATATGTCCTTTTTTTTTTTTTTTTTAAACTTTGTTTCGTCAACAGCTTTCAATGCATGGTGCCTGAAGAAAATGACCAAACTACAGGGACACCAGCTCAAACTTCAGTATGCACAACAGACAGGTACTTTTTGCTCTATTATAGTTCATATATACACTATTATGCAGAACCATTTGTTAAAATTATGTGTAAGATCTTTTACATAATTGCTGGGGTTTAATTTCATATAAAACATTTTATGATCACACTACTTTAAATTATTGTTAAAGATTGTTGCACAGAACATGCTGCAATAATTTCTAATCACGTTTAATGTGGTAGCCTCTTTTAATCTAAAGATGATTATTTTTCTTTGAGAACTTAAAATGTTTTCTACCCTGTTTTTGTTAAGCGTGGAAGATGTATTGCGTTGCCTTGAACAACAAGTCGACACCACAACAGAATTTAAGTTGTGTGTGGACAGAGAAGACCTTCCAGACAGAGGCATTCTCCAGTGGCAGAGAAAAAAATCTGCATCTCCCACCAGTGTTCTTAGGGTGGTTTTCATTGGAGAGGCAGGCGTGGATACAGGAGCACTTAGGAAAGAGTTTTTGAGTGGTGAGTTGCCTATTACCTGTTTTGTCCTAGTGTCAATAAATAATGGATAACTTAAAAATGCGGATATTTTTTGTATGAAAGACATGATTTCAGGTATTGAAAGCAGATTCTTTGAAGGACCTGAGAACAAGGGCAAAAACCCCAAGTATTCTCTGACCGATCTTGATAATGAAAACTTCAGGTTGGTTACATACGAGCTTTGTGTATTACATTTAATACGCATCCGATATTTTTGTAAATGTTACCTGAAAATGAATTATAATCATTTGTCTTCACAGAACTGTTGGTGAAATAATTGCAGTCAGCCTCGCTCAAGGAGGCCCATCTCCTGCCTTTTTCAAAGAATGGTGCTACAATTTCCTCTGCTCAGAGAGGTTGATTTCAGCTGTCTGTCTAAGGAGGATGTTGCAGATGTGGAATCTTCCTGCTCATCAGCAAAGTGAGCACCTGGTTTAGCTCTGGCACATGATATATTATGAGTATGGTGTTTTAAACACTTTTAACCTTCTGTATTTCCTCTTTCACATTATACATTTCCAGGTTGAAGATGCAGCAGACATACAGTCTCTGATGATGTGGGCTGATGAAATTGTCAGCTGTGGATACACAAACCAGATAAAGATGGATAGTAAGGAAAGCATGATACGGTAAGCGAGAAAAAGTCAGAGAGATCATTAACCCATCCCCAACTAGTTTTTCATTTTGTTTTTTTTTGTTTGTTTTTTTTAAGTGCCATTGTCTTACACTCTACAACAAGACTGATTCCAATGCTACAGCAGCTCAGAAAGGGCATGGAACTGTATGGTCTTGTGAACCTGATGGCTGTAAATCCTGAAGCTTGCCACAGTTTGTTTGTTCCTGGGAAAATCCTCAAAGTAAGTATTAACATAGCAGCTTCAGTCTGATCCAAAGACAGTCCACTTATCTGTACTGTACTTATCCTGTATTTATTTATTAGTTTTGAATGAACAATATATCTATAATATAATCTACTTTATTTCCTTATTTACAGCCAGACGCTGATTTCATTATGATGAGCTGCCAACCACATTTCAGTGAAAAGGGGACATCTAGGGAGAGAACTGAGAGGAAGATCATAAATTTTTTGCAAGATTTCTTGCAGGAGATTGAAGCATCAGGTACTATATAGTATTAGCTGTATATACCTATAGTATTGTATATATACCGTATGCATCTGTTAAATATTTTTGCTTTAACATGCAGGGCACTAGGAAGTATTCTTAGTTGTTAATTTAAAACATTGTAATCCAGATTGCTTTTTATTTAGAAAAGACTTCAGAAACATTTTCAAATGTCACAGATGGAAACACAGGTGGTGCAGGTGGTGAAAATCAGAGTCTCTTGCTGTCCAGCAGCATGTGCTCCAGTGGATGACCGGCCAGTCCCATGTTCCCATCCTTCCTGATGAAAAGAGACATTTCAAAATAACATGCAAGTTTGACCACGAATGTAAGGAGCGGCTGGGAGATCACTCAATTTGTTACCCAGTTGTGAGTGCATGCACTTGTACTGTGACTTTTCCAGTGCAGCATCTGGACACTTACACAGCGTTTAAAACCATAATGAGTACAGCAGTTAGATATGGTGGTGGATTCCACAGAGTTTAACACATTGTTGTCTTGTAATTTGGAAACTAAATGAGTAAAAATGTTTCTAAACATTAGCTGTTAAGATGTTCGTAGCTGTTTCATGAAAATGACAAGACTTCAAAACTTTGTGTAGGGTCCTACGTTGATAGATAATAAGCAAGTGCTTTGTTTGCTTGTCTACTTGTAATCTGAATGTTTTAGCAAAGAAATCCAGTATTTGAGAACAAAAGAGCGTTGACTTTCATGTCCATGTTAAGTGTCACTGTTGGTTTGACACCTGTAGCAAGAATTGTATGTACAGGTCACGACCGTAAGACTCAGAATGTTCCAAGGGATTAATTGTTCTCTGAAGTCCCTCCAGGGTTTCCTCATCCAGTGGGCATTCAATTTCAGGAACCACAACTGTGCCGTTAGATTGTTCTTGCAGTACAGCACTCTCCCAGTCAATACCTGGATCCTGAAGCTCCTTCAAATCCACAAACATATATAATAGTCATTATTCCAGAATAGGTACTTTGGGAGTAATGTTATTTTGTGTAAGCGTTTTTTCCATTAAATACAACAATTTAAAAAGAATGCCTTTGTTTTCATGTTCTTCTTACTGTAATTTAGATTAGTGGTAATTGATAAGCAAGAATGTATAAAATCACTAGAAGCATCTCCCAGATGTGCTACAAGTGTTTAATTTGTTAATTTCAGAAGAGCAGAGTTAACTGCTAACTAAAATTTTGAAATTCAACATTTAAATAAATTTAAAATAAAAAAAATCTGATTATGATCTGGTACCTCAAGTCTCTCGCCCTCGTCCAGCTCTTGTAGATGTCCCATACACCAGAGCTGTTCAGGAGTGAGACCACCTTCTGTCCTGAGGGGATGATTATTCCATCCTCCAACAAAGGTGACAAGATCTGCTCGGAGTCGAGGGACAAAGATGTAGTGGACACCAAAGAGATGAATGACATCTGAAATGTCAAGCAGGCCATCCTCCTCAAGTGAGTGAAGAATATCATGGTACTTGCTAGTGACTGCAATCCAGACATCACGCCAAAGTCGTTCTACTCTGTAAATACATTTGAATTTGGATTTCTGGTGTTTCATGCTTCAAATCAATATCAGAACTGCTACAACAATCTACCCATGCAGTCAATAATAATATAAAGAACATCAAAAGACTAACCTCTGATTGTGGACACTCTTTCCAGATATGAAACTCGCTCTCCCTGTTCCTCTTGTGGCAAACATGAAATGTGCAATGTCCAGGTTTTCTACTCCTTGATCTGCCCTAACCCTATGATACAAATAAATTTTTAAGGAATTTTTAAAGTTTTCTTTAATGAAACTTGTTGCTAGCATATAAATTTAATCAGGGCATAAAACCTTGACGGCAAGCCGTGAAGCTGGGCTGATCTCAGGAAAAATGAGAATGTAGTTTTTGCCCTGTTGTTAGTTGCTGCATCCAAGTACAGGACCTGCAGTAAAAACAAATGGAAAATTAAAGATCTGGTTTCAGATCATATATAGTTTTTCAGTTAATAATGCAGTTTCATAATAAGTGTTCAAGGAATATTGTATGGTTCTATGTTCAAAACCATAATTCAAAGCTTGAGTAGTCTATACATCAATATTGGTAGTACTTATCAAAAAATAAAAATGGCCTTTTAGTTGAACCGTTTTTTTGTAAAGAACTGATTATAAATTTAAAAAAAAAATGCAAATCGTCCACTATGTTGGCTTGCTGAATAATTGATGTTCATAAAAAAATAACCTAATACAGCTCTCATTTCAAAACTACCAAATATTCTACATAACAGTTAAAATTTTACCTTCCTTGAGTAGCCATCCACTCCACCAAAGATCACAACATTGTACCTGTTTCAGAGGGAAAACAATCTCACTAAGGCTTGATTTGCAGAACATGTAAGACATTGAAAATAATTTTTTCAGTATGCACACTTGCCACTGATTTAAATTGTCAGGTGTGCTGAAAATAATACCAACATTTTTATATGTGAAAGTGGATAAGTTCAATGAGACTAAATATTTTAGTTCTCTTGTCATGATTTTTTTTTTAAGTTTTCAAGAGCACTTACCATATTGTGTGTTGATAGGCTTGTTATCATGGAAAATATCGATATACAAAGTGTAAATAATTGCTCAAGAAAATTTACAATTAACAATATTACTGGTTTTGTTACACATCCTGTAATCCTTTTACTTAATATTACTCTATCAAGTGCTTTTTAAAATATTATAAATACACTGAAAGACCTATCAGATAAGGTTGATTAAAGCAGATTTAAAGTATAACGTGCATCTTTCTGCCCAACTTGTGTTAGAGCTATATAAGTGGGTATTTTACCTTATTAGCTTGTGATTTGTGTCTATGTGGACCAGGGAGAGAGGGCCTCGCACCGAGTAGCTTCTTCGCACAACACAGCCTAGTTCTGTGATCCGTGTGAAGATCCCTACAGCATCAACTCGATGCATGGAGGCCATCATTCTCCACCACTGAACACGGAGACCCATAGAAACCAAATGTCCTTGAACCATTCGATAGCCAGCATTTGGCATCTGATTTTTGATAGCCGATATGATGTTGTCCAGCTCTTGGTCATTCATTGTGCTGTATGTTCCTCTCACAGACAAGTCAAATTCTTGCATCCTCCTGAAGATTGTTCTTCTTGAAACACCAAGACATTTAGCAATGCAGCTGACTGGCAGCTGAGTGTCCAACAAGTTCTTCAGTTTTTCTCCCTCTAGTACGATTTTGGGGTGGCCAGGTCCCAGACCAACTTCTGTTTCCAGTTCAATAATGGCCACAGAGCTGATGTTAATTTCACACTGAACCAGATGATGAATGTTTTGTAGAGCCTCTGTAATCTCTGACAGACCGCCTATTTGCTGAGAGAAAGATTCAAACAGAACAAGCTCATGACGAGTCAAGAACTCCAAATAATCCAGATTTAGTGGTTGTTGGTTTAAAGCAGCTTCCAGTTTAGAGAGGAGCCTATGTATCATTTGCTGTCTCAGTATGTCCTGTTAAAAGCAGCAAAGAACATGGACAAGTAGTTAGAAAAATACAATGAAATGATGTATCTCAGACAAAAATAAACAACCCATAAAACGAACTACATGAGGTACATCATTTTTCAAGTTTGCATAGTTTGCAAATTAGCTAACGTCAGTTATCAAGCGAATAATAATGTACAAAATGATTTTATATTACTTACATATGGCCTGGACATGCTGTTTTCGTGCTGCTGTTCAGTATTTGACGACATAAAAGAGACCTACTCAAATATGATTTGGAGAAATGAGTCAGTTGGCATGGTTGTATGATGCAACTACATTATACTACACCAACGATAGTCTTAAAAAATAATATATTTTAAAATAAAATAATTAAAGATATTATCCGCAAATTGGGGTTTAATTGAGTTTAGCTGGATTTAGCTACATTTCGGACAGTGTTTCCAGAATGCAGCAGCTAGCGAGCTGATTGGAGACCGTAAGAGCCAATCAGAATTTTCGAAACCAAGTCTGTGATTGGTTGGTTTTGTGGCACACTTATAACAGTGTACAGAGAGTTGAGCGCACGCAGCAGAGAATGTTGTGAGCGCAAGCAACACAATGCGAGCAAGCGCAAATGAAAAAACTGAGTGAGAGGGGGTGCTATTGTGTGTGTATATGTGTTGGGTCTGTTCCCACAAACCCCGCTAATTCTAGAGACTTATTCATCATGAATGAAAACAAGACAGTCAGCGATCGATCGATTACTTGCGCAAGGGAGGCCTCGTCTATGTCCAGCATGGAAGTGACCCCGATGAGGACCTCCTCTCGCTGGCTTTTATTGACAAACTTCAAACAATAGTTTACAAAACACCTCCCCTCGCAACCCCCTTTGGTTACAAAGACAAGGCACTGTATGTATATGCATGCAGGTGTGTGTGTGTGTGTGTGTCCTCCTGCTGACCAAAGGGTCGTAAACGCAGGAAGCTTACATCAAAGGAAGTAGATCTTCCAGATAGGATGTATCTGCTATAAAACCTCCCCAACACAAAGTGGTTAGAGGTGCTCAGGATCAAAGGAATAGCTTTGATAATACTGCTTGAACTAAGACTGTACAAATTTAAGAAACACAATGGCAACATTCAACAATTAGACCTAACAATATGGATAAGCGCAAACACTGAAATACATTTTTTGCACGCAGCAATGAATTTTGTTCACTCAAATTCCGCTTTTGTACGCTCAAAATAAATTTCTCCTCAAAATGCAACACTTGCACCTGCAATTTTTTTTACGTTCGCTCAGAATAGTGGCACTGAAATAACACCATACCCCTCCCCCCTCTGCCCAGCGCAAAGCACAAGGCTCGCGTGCGGAGTGAAGCGGAAAAAAAAGTGCGAGAGAGCGGGTGAGAGAAAAAAAAAAAAAATCCCACGGCTCGCGATAAGGAGCTGGCTCGCGTCGTTCACGTCAAAGACCCGGCTCTAAGAGCCATTTCGTTCGCGACCGCCCCATCACTAAAATGAACAGCACAACAGAAAATGCAAATGCTATTTATGGTCTCCTCACAACAATGATAAGAAAAATAGACTGGGCCAATATGGGATGTTTGTTAATACAGGGATACACATGTTAATGTGATCTCTGATCTCCCACTCAGAGACACAGGTCTCTGAGTGTCCAGCATTCAGACTTCTACCTGAGGACACTCTTCGTGTGAGAGAAAATCTGCTTACACGGATATGTAGAGCCAAATACTGTCAATAAGGCTTCTGCAATGTTCTGAAGACAGTTAAACTTATCAGGTAGTGATGTCCAGCAGGTGAAAATGCAAGCTTCATGAACACGCACAGCTGTGGATTCCAGCTGCGTTCGTAGTTCTGTAAACTCTGACCCCCACAGAGTCGAGCTTTTCAGTTCAATCAGCTGCATTTCGATGTCCTCTGTGTCCAGCCAGTTAATGCGAGACAAATCCAGCTGCTCATTAAAGCTTTCTGGTTTGATCAGATGCTGCGCTGAGCTCACAGCTCCTGAAGCATTTGAAGTGTGGAATGTGGAAATTTCAACATCGCTTGAAAAAACTGCCAGCTAGCAATGTCCCTCTGACATGTAGGCTAAGTTATTTTTAGCCAATTACAAGTTGAATGTGGTAGTTGGGGTTGTTAGCTAAGATACCATCATTAAGAAGCGACACAACTAATGTGTCTTTGCGAACTAATTTGCAATGTACACCGCTGGCTCGGCCATTTATTTTTTAATGCACCTTCTCAGATAAATTCACTGCGTGTCGTGCCCAGGGCTGAACTGGGACAAAAAATTGGCCCGGCCATTTAGATTAGATACCAGCCCACCAGGTATTATAGGAGAAGCCATAAAGCCTTTGAATGAAAACAAACACTGATGTGACAGTAATGTACAGTCTTGTTGGTATATGTAGGATTTCTGTACATTTTACATCAGATAAAAACTTTGGTTTAAGATTCGGATAATTATTTATTAAAACCTAGACATTTTAAATGAGAATAAGAAAGAAAAGTATATCTTTGTGCCCCCCTTTCCCTGTTAATGCCCTACCTGGTCCCCTCGCAAAACTTTGCTAGACCCGCCCCTGCACAGTTACCAGCTGTCAGCTACATAAAAAAAAGGATCCTGGTGTTATTTGTCTCTCAGAAACAGTTCATAACTTTCCTTCAACTCATTCATGTCACCTAAAGGGTAAACCTGTTTCTCCATCACCTGTTCAGCTCTGATGATTCAGTAAGGACATCTCCTGGTTTCATCTTCATGTTTCCCTCTCACCCGATATCCAAACCGATATCATGACCAGCAGCTTTTACAGCTGTGGCTCCAGCAAACATCAGCTGATACTAGAAATTAATATTAAATAAATTCTATCAACAGCTGATCAAGCTTAAACGTGCTGCGCAAAGTGGGCGATAAATAAACAAGAGAGAAAAGCCCATCAGCTGATCATTGATCAGTTTCATGATTGAAGTAGCAACAGGAGAGGGAGGGGGAGAGAATGAGAGAAGAAGAGACAGCTGACAGACGCAGAGTAACTCCAGCTTTGTGTCTTTTTCCATTGTAGCTGAAGTACAGGACAAACTGTGTTCCTTTTCAGCTCAATATGAAACGCGTAATATTTTTTCTGAATACGAGACGATTTCGTTTTTTACGGGACGGTTGGCAACTCTACTAACTAACCTTATAAATAAAATAGAGTTCACTATCAGTAACATCACAGCACCCACCCAGCTGTATAGAAGCTCCGTCATGCAAGCTAGTACGCAGTACGAGTTATTGTAACTGACTGTAAAAAGTCAGCACAACTAAAATAAACTCCACCTAAACTTGGTTTATATCTGACCCAGATAGACTGCAGGTCATAACTTCTTACCTGAAGTTCAGTTCACCTGACACTCGGACCAGCGGCCACCTCGGGTCTCTCCTCCTCCTGCCTCCCCTCCTTTCCCTCATCCACCTGCTGGCCTCAGTTTTACACATCAGCCAACATGTGGCCAATCCACCACCTTTCATTGTTTATACTGTTACAGAAAACAAAAACAAAAAAACAAAAACATCGCTCCCCCCCAAAAAAAATTACCATCGGCCCACCTGGCCAGTCCAGCTATGGTCGTGCCATCAGTTAACCCTTCGCGTGCTAGCTGTGGCACGCGTGGCTAGGGTTGCCGACCCCTGCTCTAGATGCTGTGCCATTTTATAATTTTTCTGGTCACCTTGCTTAGTAATACCAACAATAACCATTACATGGGAGCAGAGCAAAGGTTTTTTTTTTTCTGAACTATTGATCTGTGACGTTAACAGATTACCCGTCACCACCAACCATCTAAAGAAAAAACTTTAGCATTGAGCTCTGTGTGGTGTTCATGTTGTTGTTACTCAGCCAGAGTTTGCAGGAGATATCAATACCATTTACATATAAGTAAAAAAGCTGTTATATAAATGTGTACTTACTCAAGCAATGGTAGAGTAAATTTATGAATGAAAGTGGGAGAGGGTCACCTGAATGCTGGCCATGAGGGAAGGTCCATACACATTGCAGTTCTCCTTTTTTGTTAGATTTGGACCTAGAATAGAATTAGGATCATGGAGTATCTCATCTGTACAGCTATACAAATATGTTCAGGGAGCTCCTTGATGGCATCTGGGTTGAAACGTTTAAAATCAGAACTGATATTCTGCACACACAAAATAAAACACCATTTGTGCACCACCTCACTTGTCTTCATTATCATAGCATCACTAACAGTCACTGAGCTCCTGTCTTCTGCTTTCACACAGTCTGACCAAACAAATATAGAAAGTTTTTGGCTTTATTGAGTAGACGTGGCTGCAGCATTAAACAAGACACCACTTTTTCAGTGTTGGGCAATCAACCATATTTCAGTTACAGACATGCACAGAGACATACTTCACAGGTATATTTGACTGCTGACCACAAGCTTGGTGTGCCTCTTTCGGAACAAAAAAACAAAACAAAACACAGTTTAAAAACACTTTAAGATTAGGGGTTAACCACAGCAAGCGCCTTTGAAAACCAATGCAGCTCTTTTCTTGTAACAGCATTTATACAGTTGTAAAAACACAAAGACAATGGAACAAGTTCTATCAAGTTAAGTTCAACATCTAAATAACAAACATGTGCTTTTGTTAGTATTCAAACTTTATATATACTAAGAACCACATGAGTCTGGCTTGCAGCTGTAGCTAACTGAATACACACAAGCTATATCAATTTATAGACATGCACACCAAACCTGATCTGAAAACGTACTGTACAGCTTGTTCAAATACAAACTAGATAAACCTCTGCTCAATGTAAGCCATGAAGGAAGTACAGAACAAAAAACCCCCAGAAACGATTTGCTTTTGGAATATCACACACCAACATGCTCTTGATGTTAAACATTAGTTTTCGGAGCGTCTGTTGTGCGTCAGTCAGTGATTTTCTGCTGTGGGGTGGTAGATACAAGGTGAGGGCATTTCTGCGATGGTTCCTGGTTCTGCTGTGACAACAGGTGGAATTAAATCAGTTTACTTAATACTTTACTTTTACTTAATGAAACACTTATTTACCTTAGATTGTTGCAAAGTACTTGGCAATGTTTCTAATATTGCTTAATATCATTGACACTGTTAAAATATCTTTTAATCGCAGTTGAATGTCATACAGGCCTAAAGTCTCATTATGGGTCTAGATGACAGTCCACATTCATCTTCTGGAAAGATACAGAGACAGGTAACTACATTAACATCAGTGATAATGTTTGCTGTTCACTATAGTCATGACTAAGTCACAATTTCAGTGGATGGATGTGTTGCATTCATTTGTTGAACCAAGCTAAAAAATTTTGATTTTTTGGGATGAAATAAATACATCTAAACAATCAGATCACCCATTTCTGTGCTGTATCTCAAATATTCACAGGTACTAAATATATATAGTTAAGACTGACTAATTCTACATTAGGCGCTTTGAATCTGGTCATACAGTGAGTGTCACCTAAATTATTTTTCTTGCCTATTCTGATACTCACTTTGTACATCAGTAGATCCATTTACAAAGTCTACATTTGATATTTAATCAATATTAACTTGTATTAGGGTTAATCATAAAATAATGTTCTTTCTGCAAATGTACGAGTCACAGTGATGTTGATAATGTTGCTTCTCTTCCAGTTTCAGTACTCTCCACTGTCATCTGTACAAAACATTTAATGATGCAGGATGATCCTGCTATGTTGACTTAGTAATTTTGATACAGCAGTCTGTCGAGGAGCTATTGTCTTGATGTGAGCTTTGTTACAATAGCAGTTTCACCCTGGTTCGTATATTCGTTAGGCCTCCAGAAAGAACACCGGGACTCAGTAGTCAATTAACAATACTTTTATTAATACACACTTATTGATTATACCTTCTAGAAGGGAGATGTACAGAACCCCGGACTTTCTCTGCAGATCTCAACTCCTTTGTCTGTTACATGCAGTTTTGTATAAGTGACCCCCCTTCTAATCCCTCTACGAGGTGCCATAAAACTACATGTTTGTGTGTGTGCGAGCACGTGAATGCCTACATGTGCACGTTCCCGCGTGTCTATGTGAGTGCTTGTGAGTGACTATGTGCGCATACCTGTGTGTATGTGTGTGCACGTGAGTGAGTGTGCATGTGGGTGTGGGTGCGTAAGAATTAAAGCACTGTAGGTGTGTGTCTCTATGTAGTGACTCCCCGGAGGTCATAAAACCCCATCTCCGTTCCAGACCACAGTTATCAAGTTACAAATGTTGAGACCCCCACACAGGTATTCTCTGGGGAATTTCCACTCAACATTCACTCCTCTTCCTCTTACTTTCACAGTTCAACTGGGGGAGGGGTCCCCTAAAATCTACTCCTGAGTTCACGACACAGTCAGGCCTTTATTACATTGAGGGCAGTGTCAGTGTCTTTACAATAATTCTACATTCTATCTAACCCATTCCTAACCCCTAAATTAAGCTAAACATTCCTACAGCTTCTACTCAGGGTTTTTTCTTCCAGTTCAGAGCAGAAATGTTTTTAAGATACTGGATGCTGTGTTTTTCTCCACAATTTTAATTATAAGCTAGATATATTGCTGCTAACAGGAACAGGGAGTCAGTTGCGCTTGTGAATCATGATTCATGAGTCAGTAAAGTGATTCTCGAGTATTGAACGATTCGTTCATGATTCGCACATCACTAGTTTACAGCTTTGTGAATGTTTGTGTATGTATGTGTTTGCATGTGTACATGTATATATGCTTGTATGTGTCTGCGCATATACATGGCCAATAAATGCGATGCTGATTCTGATTCTGATTCAAAGAACTGTATCTGAAACAACTGACACAAAGAAGATTCTGTTTATTGTTGAATTCCATCATGTGATGATTAAACTGGAATAAAATAATACAATACATGTCCATTGCTAACATGTTTACCTATGTTGAACAAATAAAGGAAAAATAAAATAATGATAAGAAGAAAAAAACATTACAAGATCTCAAAGTTTAGCTTCAGTCAAAGACTAAAGTGCAAACACTTAAACGTATTGTAAAAACAGTTTTGGCAGTTCTAACATGAAGTGTTGATGCATTCTAGACATTTGGGACAACAACTGGAAGAGCTCGGCAACCTCAGTTTTTCAATCTAGATTTTGGATTATTTAGGATCATTTGATTAAATGACCTCAGTCCTCTGACAGGAGTGTGACCATGAATAAGGTCAGACTGATGCAGTGGTGTTCCACTTTTACTTTTACGATCATGAGCGTAAAAGTAATGAATTAAGTCTTTAAAAAGTCTATCGCAAAATTCACAGGAAGCCAATGAAGGAAGCCCTGAGCCTCAAAAATGACTTTAAATTTATGAGGACGGAGCATTTGGTCTTGTGAGGACCAAATGCTTTGTCCTCACGAAGTACACACCCACAAAAAGTACTTTATTAACTATATTACGTTGTAAAGATAATAGCTTATTTGTGAAATATATCATTAGCAATAAATGAATTATTTTATCCACAACCATATTTACAGTTGGACCATGCTAACAAGGTTGGAAACATGACTATTTCTCTTTGTTTTTCTGTTTCTTTTTATGCCTTTACTCCAGTGGCACTCATTTGTAACTGAGAAAGAAAGCTCGAAAAAATAACCTGCATATGACTGAGCTATTATCTAATATGATAACCTTTAACATTTGGAACTCAATTCAGTTTCATTTGTATAGTAACACTAAATCTGAAGTAAATTTGTTTTCACATTTATAGTCATTGTGAATTCTTTACGTATCATTATACAGAGACCTGTAATACAGTAAGCACTTACGAATACACAGATTTAAACTGACTGCAAAATGATACATGATAAACAATACTGGATATTTCTAAGTTACTTCCTTGTTTTCAGTCTCACTCAGTGATGGGCATGTTTTTTAATTGTAGAATAGAAAGGTTCCTCTGCCACAGGTTGGTAGATACCTCGTGAAGGTTTGTCTGCAACAGTGGATTTCGCTGTTTCTGCTTTGAAGAGAGATAGAATTGAATATGTTGGTTAACACAATTATATGTAATTCAAACACTTTTCATCACATCTCAGAAATAACATTGTTTAAATTGTGATAACAGATGCAACAAACTGGGAGAACAATGTAATTACAACATAATTAATTATAACATCATTAAGGGAATTCAAAATAACAGTTTTGGATTTTAGCAGAATAATGTCAGACTGAAATTTATATAATGGAGTAATCAATAGCAGCAAGACATGTAACAATGCCTATGTAGCAAAACCAGCAACAATGTGATACTATTGATAGACTAGACAGGGTTATGTACACAAGTGTGTGTATCCTAATGAAATATACAGTGTACAGAGAATAATTAAACAGGTGATGAGTAGCATAACCATGTTAAACTGTGTTATAGAGTGTGACAGCTGCTGGTAAGAATGACCTGCACTGAAAAAAAGGCCATGTTGGATTTACTTGATTCAATAGTGGACATCGGTTGCACACAAATGTTTTGCTTTGGCAGAAACTTAAACAATTGAGTTCAATCAACACAACTTTTTCATATTCAATAAACCTGTGCATTTTGTGTTTATAAAACGCGATTGAAACATGTTTAGATGAAGTAAGTCGAGCTCTTGGAATATTTTAATCCTTCACAATTTTGTCATTTTATTTCAACAGTATTCAATAACTTTTACCCCAGTACTACTTGGTCACTTAAATACTACATGTTCTCTTCATATTATGTAATGTTCAACAAAGTCTAGATCCTGGTTACCATAAAAAATGAATGGATGTACAACAACTACCATCCTCCTATCTTTATCCTGTTGCAGGGGGGCTGGGAAATAACCCTGAAGTGATAGGTTACAAGGCAGGGTACACCCTGGACAACTCATAAGTCTATCACAAACAACCATTTGCACTTACATTGACAGGTAATTTAGAATCACCAGTTAACCTAACTCTAACAACTGCATGACTTTTAACTGTGGGAAAAAACCAGAATACCCAGACTGTGGATTTGAACCCAGGAACTTCTTACTATGAAGTAACAGCACTAACCACCATGCCACCAATCCAGACTTAACAAAAGCAGGAAAGATATGATTTCAAGGCTTGATGCAGAATTTTTTGTACGTTTTTGTCCTTGACAGGTTAAACCACAATAAATAGCAATAGCATACACGTGGTGTGTGGGTAGTTGTCTGCCTCTTATAACTCCAGTGATTTTCCTGCAGTTTGACTGTTGTGATGATTTCTGATATGAGGTTCAGTTCTACGGTGGTGATCGCAGGGTGTGCACAGGTCAAGTGCCACTATGACCCTCCAGAAAATAACGAGGACAGGGGATGATCGTTCAGCTCTTTAATAGCAGATTTAGCGTGGGTATGTGTGTGTGTGTGTGGTTCTACAAACAGAATGGAAAACAGAACACAAATTACAATCGAATATAGCCAACAATAATCACTATATAACATATTACAGCCACATAGGGGAGAGTGAGGTAAGATGAGCCAGTGGGTAAGTTGAACCACCCCTTGTATCTAGGTAACTGTGTTCATGTTTTGTCATGTGACCATAAATCCAGGAAGCACTCATCATTTCCATCCTGCTATATTAAAGAGGAGCACATTGGAGAAGGGGTAAGTCTGTATTACACAAAAAAATGTTTTCTGCTTGTCAAAGTAAAATTTCTGCATATCAGGTAAATTGACTGTAATATTAAAACAAATGTATCTGTGTCTAAAATGATATATTATACATGTTGGTGGGTTTCAAAAATATAATATCATCTGAAGAAGTTTTCTAAAGATTAGCCTAAATTGCTAAACTAGCCCGTTTTTTTTTTTTTTTTTCAAAATGGTGGCTATGGGGCAAAGTGAGCCAAAGGCTATGGGGTAAATTGATCCAATGGTTCAACCTACCCCACCATAAGGCACTGAAATTTATTTAAGGCTCTGACTTATTAAATAGTATTTTAGTTCAGTATACTGAACCCTTTTGTTGTATTTGTCATATGTTAACTATTATAGAAAAGATATCATGCCAAGGACCTACAGACGGAAGACCAGCTGGGGCTCAACACCCCTGGAGGAGATTGAAAGGGCAGCGAGTGAAGTCAAGGGAGGAAAGTCCATAAGATCAGTGGCTAAAGAAACACAAATTGACAGGTCAACACTCAGGAGATATACTAAAAAGAGGGACACACAGGAGGTCAAATCGGTTGGCTATAGTGGAACAGCTTCAGCAAAGAGAGTCTTCTTTGAGGAGGTGGAGAAGGAGCTAGCAGAGCATATCAAGAAGCTTGCAGAGCAGTTCCATGGCATTTCCCCAAAGAAATGCCGTGAACTGGCATTAGAATTGGCAGGCAGAAACAACATTCCTACTCCCAGCAACTGGACAGAGAAAGGTTTAGCCGGTAGGAAGTGCAAGAAACAACATTTCAGTAGGTTGGCACAGACTAATGTATTTTGTGTAGTTTACTACTTTACCATTACATTTTTTAGGTAAAGAATGGTTCAAGAATTTTTTGGCACGCAACCATCTCTCTTGCCGTATGCCTGAGGCAACATCTTTGGGAAGAGCTACAGCCTTCAATAAGACTACAGTTAGGGAGTTCTTTGACAATCTGGCTAAAGTGATCGACAGGTAACAGAAGTTATCTAATTGAAAACATTAATAACTATTTATGACAACTACAAACAACAGTTAAGTGAATAAATATGCCTACTCTCAGCTAACATTTTTTGCATTACTTAAAAATTTAACTAATCATCATTGCTCTTTTTTTGTTTGACAGGTATAAATTCCCCCCAAACATGATTTTTAATGTTGACGAAACAGGTGTAACAACAGTACAGACACCAAAGCAGGTAGTGGCAGAAAAAGGAAAAAAACAAGTGGGCTCCATCACATCTGCTGAAAGAGGCGAACTGGTGACTGTAGTCTGTGCTGTCAATGCGACTGGTAACGCAGTCCCTCCGATGTTTATCTTCCCAAGGGTTAGATACAAAGACCACTTCATTGCAGGAGCTCCTCCGGGATCAATTGGTACCACTACAAGATCAGGCTGGATCAGTGAAGATGTCTTTGTTGTGTTCCTTGAACATCTGGTTCAGCAGACCAAGTGCTCCCCTGACCTGCCACTGCTGCTAATCATGGATAACCATGAAGCCCACATTTCACTGAAGGCTTTGGACATAGCAAAAACAAGTGGTATTGTAATGCTCACAATTCCACCCCACACTTCCCATCGCCTTCAGCCTCTGGATAAGTGTGTGTATGGTCCATTTAAAACCTATTACAACAGAGCTCTTGATGGCTGGATGAGGTCCAACCCAGGCAAAACTGCCAGCATATACCAAATTGCTGGTTGTGTGAATGATGCTTTCATGTCAGCAATGACACCACGAAATATCTCCTCGGGATTTAGAGCCACTGGGATTTTCCCTTACAACAGAGATATCTTCTCTGATGCAGAGTTTGAGCCATCCATGGTGTCAGACAGGCCCAACCTGGAGCAGCAGCCTGCCGCTGAAGGTGTTGCACCTGTGGTTTCAGCCTCTCTTTCTGCTGAGCTACCTTCACCAGACCCTGTACATGCATGTGGTTCACGAAGTGACCCCAACCATGCTCGATATGTGTCTCCCACTGATATTCTACCCTTACCCAAAAGTCAGCAGCCCAGGAAACAAACAAATCGAAAGCGTGTGAAGACACGAATCCTGACTGATACACCTGAAAAGCAGGCAATTGAGAGAGCCCATGAAGAAAGGACAAATAAACTGAAAGGCAAAAAAGAAATAAGCCACAAAAAGCAAGGAATGTGGAAGAGGAAACAAACCCAGACAAAAATTGCAGTGGAAAGCAGCTCTGAGGAGAGTGATGTTCCCATCCCATTCGAAGACACTTCTGAGTATGAGAGTTCCAGCGATGAAAGAAGTGAACCAGATGTCTCAGACCTGGTACTTGGTGACTTTGTCATCGTAAGATTTGCATCCAAATCCAGGAGCCACCATTACATTGGCCTGGTTGACAGCTTTGCAGACAACGAAGTGAGTGCCAGATTTCTCAGAAGAATCCGAGGGATCACTAGCAGTAAGAAACCCACGTTTGTGTTCAAGGAAAATGATGAGGCATCTTTCCCACGCAAGGATGTGCTGAAGAAGCTACCTCAACCTCAACAGGCTGGAGGAACTGCAAGGAGGGAGCAACAGTTCATATTCCCCTGCAACCTTGATCATTGGAATATTGAATAGTTCTTTTGAATAAATGGTTTTGAACTGGTGGTTTGTTTAGAAACCACCAGTTTCCAGGTTTGTTCTCACAGGTTTACAACTGTTAAAATGGTTTGTTTTCACAATATGATCCGTTTTACATTTTAAAAACTACATGGTCAGTTTGCCCCAAGATGGCTCAGTTTACCCACTGACTAGGTTCAATTTACCCCGAATCTGGGGCAAGTTGAGCCAAAGGAGCATTTTTTTTTAATAGGTCATTATTTTGGGCAGCGTCATCAGACATAGATTCTGATCATTACATTTGAAAGGAGACATCCTGAAATAAAGGAATATGTTATCATTCTATTTCTGTGTCATTTTTTTCTCACATCCAGGGCAACATGAGTAAAAAGTGGCTCATCTTACCTCACTCTCCCCTACTTGTCTTATAGGACTTACTACTAGGCTGACGGCCTGTACTTTTAGTCTGATCCATATTTGGCAACAAAGAAAATAAACATCTTTCTATCGCTTAACTCTTGTGCCCCACTCACTTATGATGCTAAATAAAGAAGGTAAATACACATAACAAATCACCAACTCAAACCGAACTCAGTTTGGCCTAGGCGAACTTAGCTTAGCTTAGCCCGCTTAGCTTAGCGATAAATTAGCTTATAGCATATGTACAAACAGAGGATGTCCAGAGCAATAAAACATACAGGCTATCATTCCTACACAAGAAATATCCTGTAACTCACCAGTCTTATGGACGCACACTCTCAATGAACCCACATAAACTGCTCCCGAGCATAACTTGTGATTCACACTGCCTCCATGAACACCATTTTACATTCTAGTCAAAACATTACTCACAAACGGCCGCGCCCTCTAGTGGCGAGGCAGAAAACTGCATCACAGTCCTGCCTTCAGAACAGCCGCCCCCAAACTTGCACTCGCAAGTTTGCAGAATGTAGTTTACTGTCCATTTTCTTTTGGTACTGCAGGTAGTCGAATAAGGCGGCTCACTGGGCGTACGTAGGTACGGTCCTTTACGTTCACTTCTGCTGCCCGGATCAAACCATCAGCTCCGGGGAATACCCTGCCGATCTTCCCAACAGGCCATGATGCCCTGGGAAGATGGGGATCCACTATCATCACCACAGTACCCAGCTGGATCGGAGCAGTGTCTTTCTGCCACTTTGACCATGTCTGCAGTGTAGGCAGGTAGTGGCGTATGAACTGTGTCCAGAAGCGATCGGATAACACCTGACAGGTCCTCCATGGTCGTCGTCCAATGAGCTCTGAGTCGTGGTATATCACTTGGGGTAGGGAAGGGTCTAGCCGCCCCATCAGCAACAAATTTGGGGTAATGGGGTCTGGGTCGGCCACGTCTGATGATACGTACCCCAAAGGTTTTGAGTTGAGCATTCCCTCGATCTCGATCAGCACTGTTTGGAGGATTTCCTCTTTTACAACCTGCGAGCCCAATGTGGAGGCCAGAGCTGCCTTTACGGACCTGATCTCTCGCTCCCAGGATCCTCCAAAGTGGGGAGAACTGGGAGGGTTAAATCGAAACTTGATCTGATGCTCTGCTAACTTGCCTTGTAAAGAGGGATGCAGGGCATTGAAAGTTTCCTGGAGCTCCCGATCCCCGCCTCGGAAATTCGTTCCCTGGTCACAGAGTATCTCAGCTGGTTTCCCACGGCGAGAGACAAATCTTCTTAATGCCATCAGAAATGAGTCGGTGTTGATGCTAGACAGCACCTCAATATGAATGGCACGAGTTGTCAAGCATTTGAAGAGCAGGCCCCAGCGTTTTTCATTTCTCCGACCAACCTTCACCTGCATTGGCCCAAAGCAGTCGATGCCTGTTGAGAAGAAGGCTGGCTGATGTAATCGTAGGCGTGCAAGGGGAAGGTCTGCCATCTTTGGGTTGACAGGTTGGGCTCTCCATTTTTGGCACTCAGGGCAGGAGCGCTGTTCACTTCTTACGGCTTCACGGCCGCGAAGAATCCAGTATTTCCTTCTCAACTCTGCAAACAATCTCTCTGCTCCTGGGTGTTTCAAATCACTGTCAGCCTGTTGGATGAGTAGTCTGGTGATTGGATGTTTAGGGTCCAATACTACTGGATGTATCACAGCAGCTTCCAAATCATGGCACCGTCTGAGACGACCACCTACTCGTATGAGTAGGAGCGACTCATCAAATTCCGGAGCCAGGCCAAACAGACGGCTGGATGAGTGAACTGGTTTCCCAGTGGTCAGGCACTGGATCTCATCTGGGAAACTGTCTTTCTGAGCAGCTCTCAGCAGAATAAGCTCAGCCTCCTTGTAGTTCTCTGATGTGAGGTTGTCACCAGCCGCCCCGTGAAGGCACCTGGCCGTTTCTTCCAATAGCTTGCTAAAACTGGTAAACTGCTGTGCATCAGGCAGGGAGATAGAGTCAGTAGACACAGCTAAGCAAGTTATTGGTTTACGCTGCTCCTCAGCAAAGTCTGTACATGGTGTGGCTGGGTGGTCTGGCCACTGGTCTCGATGTAGCTGCAGAAACGGGGGCCCACATGCCCACTGGGACTGCACAGTGAGGTCTTGTAGCTTCTTACCCCTAGTTAGATCATCTGCCGGATTTTCATATGTTGTCACATAACGCCAAGACTGGCTGTCTGTCAGTTCCTGGATCTCAGCTATCCGAGTTCCCACGAACACCTTGAAATGACAGGACTCTGACTGGATCCATGTTAGGACAGTGGTGGAGTCTGTCCATAACACCACTCTGCATAGTGGTAGGGTGAGCTCTTTGGTCAGCAGGCTAGCGAGTTGAGCTCCAGTCAAGGCTGCACATAGTTCCAGACGTGGCATGGACAACTGCCGTTTAGGGGCCACCCTAGAGCGGGCAGTCAGGAAAGCAACTTCCACCTTTCCAGCAGCATCTTCCGTCCGTAGGTAGGCAACACTTCCATATGCCTTTTGAGATGCATCACAGAAGATGTGCAACTCACGCCTACTGTCGGATTTGTCCAGCTCGGGGCTTACATAACAACGTTGTAGACTAATGTTGTCCAGATGCTGCAGCTCACCTTCCCATTCGTTCCATGCAGAGAGCAGGTCACTTGGTAACAGGGGGTCATCCCACTCACGCTTTTTGTCCCACAACTGCTGGACTAGTACCTTTGCTCTCGTTGTGAAGGGGACGAGAAACCCTAGTGGGTCATACTGACTCGCCAGAACCCGGTAGATGTTTCTCATGGTAGGAGGATTACTCTCCAACTGCCTGGACTTGTAGTGGAGAGTGTCAGAGCAGCACATCCAGCGCAGACCTAGAGCAGGTTCTTGAGGGTCCATATCAGTTCGATTCAGCCACTGTACACTGCTCTCCGATCTTATCTCCTGTGGTAGATGGCTGATGAGATCTGGGGTGCTGCTGGCCCACTGTCTGAGCTCAAATCCTCCCTCCGATAATAGTGACCGTAGTTTGTCCACAACCTCGGTGGCCACATCTGGAGAAGAGAAGCTCTGTAACCAGTTGTCAACATAAAAATTCTTCTCAATGGAGTCACGTACGTCATCTCCCTGGTCACTGTGGTCATGGACGTGTCGCTGGAGTGCATAAATTGCACAGCATGGTGAGCATGTTGTCCCAAAGGGGAGCACCTGCCATTCATACACCTTGGGATGGGTGTCTCTTTGCAGATCGCGCCAGATGAAACGTAGTAGCGGCCGGTCCTCAGGCAGTAGTCTCACTTGGTGGAACATCCCCTTGATGTCACTGCTAACTGCGATGGAGCGTTCTCTGAAGCGTAGCAGCACACCAAGAAGAGAGGCCCCCAGGTTCGGGCCTGGTAAAAGCAGCTCGTTGAGGTTCTGATCCCTATAGGTGAATGAGCAATTAAACACCACCATGTGGTGAGGGATAAACCATGATTCTTTGGAGGCCCTCATTTCCTCTTCGCTGATTTCTCTGACATAGCCTGCTGCTATCAACCTTGTCATCTCCGCTTGATAAGCTTTAGCCTTCTCTGGGTCTCGACTGAGGCGCTTCTCCGTGCCTCGTAGATTGGGGAGTGCTGCTTCAGGTGGCACCCGGAGTGTAGGCATATCACTGACACGCAGAAGGGGAGTTGAATATCTCTTTACTCCCTCGACATTCAATCTTGTTGTCTTTGCCTCCAAAAGCTTCATAGCTTGCTCTTCCCTCCGAGACCGTGTCACTAGTTTCTCACTTCTATATGGGAGAGTGTCGAGTTGCCAAAGCCTCTCTACTTGACTATGAAGCTCTGATTGAGGAGAGGCAGCTGAAAGGAAGAGGCACTGTTGCGGTTGAGCAGAGTGCTTAAGGGAGGGGATTGGTCCCTGTAGTACCCAACCAAGTCTAGTCTTGACTGCAGCTGGTCCTCCAGGTAAGCCTAGGCGCACAGGTTTGATGGGCGTTATTAGGTGAGGACAGTCAGAGCCGATCAGAAGGAGTGGCTGGGCATTTGTGAAGGGTTGCAAGGGAAGCCTTCTCAAGTGTCTATATTTCTGTTGAAGTGCTTTCACAGGGTATGAATGTTCAGCTAAGCCTAGATCATCAGCTGTGAAGGCTCTCTCAATGGTGAATGTTCTGGATGGTTGGCTGGCAGGGGAGACTTTGACTGTCACTGATGCGCCATGCAAGGTTCTCAGTCCTTGTCTCACCGTACGTAGAGTAAGACTCTCTGCCGTGCCCTGTAGCTGCAGTCTTTGAGTGGCCTCAGGGAGAAGGATCGTCCTCTCAGATCCATCATCCAATATGGCGAATGTCTCCAAGGTGTGCTCACCGTTCTGCAGCAACACTTTGGTTATCTTCAGAAGCACTTGGCTACAGCCAGCACGCCGGTCTAGATAAAGTACCTCCGTAGATGCTTTACTCCCCAGCTCAGCGACGTATTCCATTGGTGGATTGGGTGCAGCAGGTCTGAGATTCACTTCATGCAGGGCCTCAAGGTGTTTTCCCCTGCATGTCTTGCACTGCACTTTAAGTCGACACTGAGCGGCCTGGTGGTGCCGCCCACAACGCCAGCAGCGATTGTTGGACTTAATCCAAGTTGATTTCTGCTCCTTAGTCAGCATCTTGAAGTTGACACATTGATCTAGGAAGTGCAGAGTGTTATTACAATACGGACAATAAGCTGTGGGCTTGTCTTGGACTTCAGAAGTGGAAGGGGTTGTGGCTGAGGACCTTTGGCAGTGTTGTGTGTTGCACCATGCAGCACGGTGGTAGTCCTTTTGGTGGCTCTTTTATCTCTTTTCATGCTGCTCCTGTCTCTCGAGCTCTCCTCTACCTTCTCTGTGTGATCTCCGCCCTCTTGAATGACCAGCTCATACTCCAGCCACTCTGCAAAGTCTCTCAATGATGGTATTCCATCTTTCTGTGGGTAAAGGTAGCGGCGGAAAGCAGCACGTAGGTCTTGCGGTAGCTTTCGTGTCAGCCTAGCAACATGGGACCCGCATTGCAGCTCTATGTGTCCATCTTCCCCAAGTTGCTCTAACATGCCGACCAGAGCACGGACTCTCAGTGCAAACCTTCTGAATCCAGTCGTGTCACCCGGGCGGATGCTGGGCTCATCCATAAGCTCTGCTATTCTCTGCAGTGACAGCTGGTGCGGCTGACCATAATGTTTAGTGAGCGAGGCCATCGTGTCAGAGTAGGGGTGAGGTGAGTTACTGTAGGAGTCAGCAATTAAAAGAGCTTCCTCAAATTTAAGGTGGTCACATAAGACCTGATATTTGAACCTCTCGGTTGCATCACAGGGGAGAATATTGTCTAGGGCAAGCCTTAATCTAGCAAACTGCCTGGGATCACCCTTTGTGAACTCAGGGATGGAGGGCGATGGTCCTCTGTAGGTCTTCTCCTTTACAGCTATGGCTGTAGTGGGAGCTAACACCGGTTCTGGGGGGAGCATGTTCGCGTCGAAACTAGGTCCAGCTAGTGATCGAGATAAGGGGGTGGACTGTGGTGCACGAGGCTGAAAGTCAGGAGCTTCAGTGGCTGAGGGTTGCTGTAACTGTAGCTCTTGTAGGCGTTGGCTAAGCTCTTGTGCAATGGCTGGTAGCGGTGGAGGTGGAACAGACTGTACTTCTGGTAGATCAGGATGATCTCTCGGGAGAAAAACTGGAGGTGGTGGTACTGGCCATTCTTCAGCTGCATCCTGTGTGTAGGATGTATTGTGCTGCTCTGGTCTCAGGGGAAAAGGCTGTGGGGTTGGAGGTGTGGAGACCCAAGTGTCATCAGCTGAAATGTAGCCCCCTGGCTGCTGGGCAGAACGTAAGCGGGTGGATTCCAACGTGGTGACATTGCGATCCATCTGCCTCCTCATGTCTCCTACCATCAGCTGAAGTTGCCTGTTGTCCTCCTGCAGTTGCTGCACAATGTTCATGAACTCCGGTGGAATGCTGGATGACACTGGGGTCTGTCCTGCAGCTCCAATAGAACCAGGAGTCTGGGTGAGGGGCGTCATCTTGGCGTATCCCTCTCTAGTCTGCTGCTGCTCCAATGTAGCAGTGGGTGGCAGTGTGTAGCCTTCATACTGAGTCATCCATCCTGGTGGTCGCACAGTCCTCCGTGGACGTGCACCTGCTCTCTGGGGGTCATAATCCATCTTCACTCTCTGTAATCACCTATCCGGCTCGAAGGACCAATTTGTTGTGATGATTTCTGATATGAGGTTCAGTTCTACGGTGGTGATCGCAGGGTGTGCACAGGTCAAGTGCCACTATGACCCTCCAGAAAATAACGAGGACAGGGGATGATCGTTCAGCTCTTTAATAGCAGATTTAGCGTGGGTATGTGTGTGTGTGTGGTTCTACAAACAGAATGGAAAACAGAACACAAATTACAATCGAATATAGCCAACAATAATCACTATATAACATATTACAGCCACATACTTGTCTTATAGGACTTACTACTAGGCTGACGGCCTGTACTTTTAGTCTGATCCATATTTGGCAACAAAGAAAATAAACATCTTTTTATCGCTTAACTCTTGTGCCCCACTCACTTATGATGCTAAATAAAGAAGGTAAATACACATAACAAATCACCAACTCAAACCGAACTCAGTTTGGCCTAGGCGAACTTAGCTTAGCTTAGCCCGCTTAGCTTAGCGATAAATTAGCTTATAGCATATGTACAAACAGAGGATGTCCAGAGCAATAAAACATACAGGCTATCATTCCTACACAAGAAATATCCTGTAACTCACCAGTCTTATGGACGCACACTCTCAATGAACCCACATAAACTGCTCCCGAGCATAACTTGTGATTCACACTGCCTCCATGAACACCATTTTACATTCTAGTCAAAACATTACTCACAAACGGCCGCGCCCTCTAGTGGCGAGGCAGAAAACTGCATCACAGTCCTGCCTTCAGAACATTGACATCTCGTGCGATCTTGTGAATTTCATGAGTTCAGCAACTAACCACTCTTACTAGATTGTATCATGTCATCTCAACAAGAACAAATTAAGTTGTTGAATTTCATACAGATCCTTCATGATTTAATTACATTTATAGAAACATGAAATTATTGTGTTTAAATTACAAGTTAGACTTTTTTAATGTAACAACCACCCAATTTGCTCGATTTGACTGAGATGGATGCCTTCCTGAAACCACGATCCAAAGCGTACGAGACTGAAAGTTATTGACTTACTTCACTCGAACATGATATGAACAATTTAATCTAGCCTCTCTGCATATCATGTAGTTTCTACACTATATAGTTAAACTTAACTTTAAAGCATGAGGCACTTATGTTAAATACACGCAAGATGTTTACGTAAATCCAAGAGTTGGCCAATCCCTTTTTTTCAGTGTGCCGTAGCGCTCCTTCCTACACTGTGGGTGTAAAAGTCTACTGCTGAACGTGCTGCTCAGTGCTCGTACAGTCTCTTGCAGGGGGTGGGAGGTGTTGTTGATGATGAATGTTAGCTTAAACAACATCCTCTCCTCCCCATCCTGCTCGATGGACTTCAGCGGACAGTCCAGGACAGAGCTGGACCTCCTGACCAGTTTGTTGAGTTTCCCCCGTCTCTCTCTGCCATTCCACCACTCCAACAGACCACAGCATAGAAAATAGTAGACGCCACCACAGTGTTGTAGAAATACTATGCTAGCAATAAAATGGTAGTTTATTTGCAGTGTTTGGAAGTAAACGTTTTTTGTTAGAAGGATGGTTTTGTGAAATTATGAACATGGCTGTGCTGAAACATGTTCTGTTAGGGTCAAGAAGGTGTTTGGTGGAGAGACAAAAGAAGATGATGAGACTTGAGGGTGGGATGAATAAGTGTAGGCAAGCATTCAAAGGAAGGGATCAGCAAATGAGAAAGCGGGGAGGGCAGATCAAGGAGAGTTAGTGAATCACCAAGGGCAGAGGATAAGTACGGAGGAAATGAAAGAAGCTATGAAGATAATGAAGAGTTGAAAGATGAGTGGTACTGATGACATAGGTTATGGAAAAGTCCAGGGGAGAGAGCAGATTTTACTAAATATTATCTCCATCCATCCATCCATTCGCTTCCGCTTATCCTTTTCAGGGTCACGGTGGGCGCTGAAGCCTATCCCAGCTGTCATGGGGCGAGAGGCGGGGTACACCCTGGACAGGTTGCCAGTCTGTCACAGGGCTAACACACAGAGACAGACAACCATTCACACTCACATTCACTCCCACATTCACACCTATGGGCAATTTAGATTAATCAACTAACCTATCCCCACAAAGTGCATGTCTTTGGACTGTGGGAGGAAGCTGGAGGGAACCCACACAAACACAGGGAGAACATGCACACAGAAACACCCCAGCCTAATGGTGGAATTGAACTCAGGACCTTTTTGCTGTGCAGCAACAGTACTAACCACCATGCCACCGTGCTGCTAAATATTATGTATTTATATTATATTATTGCATTATTATTACATTCTTATAAAAACAGAATTATATTGTAATATCACAATGTTTCTTACCTAGAGGCTGACTGTCACCCTGGCCATAGGAATCATAAACTGGATTAGGACACAGTTCAGCTTCATCTGATGGAGACAAGCAGTGAGAGCGGGGGAGGAGATAACCACAGCAACATCAGTGATGACGACCCATGTCTGCCTTTTCTTGTATTCAACAGAATTAATGTGATGTTTTCTGATATTCCAAGTTAGGAAACACAACTTCACTGCTAACAGGAAATGATTGCAAGTAAGCACAAGCTAGCGGTAAGCTATGTACCATTCCTAAACACACCACTAAACACTCCACACTAAATGCTACACACCGTACTTGACTTAGACATTTACAAATATGTCACATTTCATCATTTAATTGTTGATTTTCTGTTGTATTACTGTAGGTTTTTACCTTACAAATATAAAGTGCCTTAGGGGACTATTGTTGTGATATGGTACTTTTAAAAAATGGAATTGAAAAGGGTGTGTGTGTGTGTGTGTCTCTATAGTTATTAAATTAAGTTAAAAAAAAATAGAAAACTTGGTCCATTTATGGAAAATGAAATCCAATAAGTTGGTGTTTTTGTTTTGTTTTGTTTGTTTTTTTTAATCCATTGGCTTTTTAAGTAATAATTTTTAAGTATGTATAAAATCTAAGGAATTATTTCCAATTTACATTAGTTCGCTATAGCACAAGACACTTTAAGACCCTCCTCACGCAATGTACACAAACTGTAAATTTCCAGATTGTCTTATTTTATTTTATTTCTATTTACATAATGTACATAACTCACCCACTTGCTGCACATAATGTCCTCCTTGTATATACTCATTCACTGTATATAAAGTTCTGTCTTTCTCTCTCTTTTTTTTCTTTGCACAGTCGAGGAGCACATTTCACTGCGTGTTATACCTGTATAACCATGCACGTGACAAATAAAGAATCTTGAATCTTGAATCTTCAAGTAATGTAAATTAGTAAGCGTGCCTCGGGTTATAAAACAACCACAACCATTCTGACTTCTAGGAGCAAACTCACGACCTTCACATTAGATACTTTATCTGAGGTGTAAGTCCAGGAAGTGAACATTCAAACATGCCTTTTGTTCAAATGTGATGCCAGCTCATCATGAATTACCACAAAGTGTCACATCAGATTCCACATTTTTCTTAAAAAGGGTAAAAAAAAAAAACTTAGTGTAACTTGGGTTTTAAAAGTTCTTTATTTGATCCTAATAAAGGGAGGATGGCCAATGTACCCTAATAGCAAAGACATTTCTTACTGTTTGTCTTCTGTCCTGTTTGATCTTCTGTTGAGCCTGAACCATATGCCATCGTTGACCAGTAGACCAATGCTACAGTAAAAAAAAAAGGAAAAATTACTGCAACAACAGTATTTAAAGAACCCGAAGAAACATTAGAACCTGAATATATATTATATATATATATGTTTTGTTTTGTTTTTTACCTCTGTAGCAGTCTTTGCGGAAGTGATAGAGTCCCATCACTACAATCACAGTGCTTAGTAAAGTAGTGGCAATTATCCAGGTTATGGAAGCTTCACAGTGAAATGTTAATTAATTTCTTCAGACATGCACAATGTTACAAATGTTATAAATCTTGCAGTCAAGTCCTCCAAAAATTTCAAATAACCTTTTTAAATAACTGATTAATTAACCCCACAAAGGAACAAACAGATTCAACAGCTTTGCTTAAAGTCTATTTCAGAAAAAAGAGCATCTGCAAATATTTGTATCACATGTATGTATAAATATTTTGCATTTTGAAATTGCTGTTTCTCACCTGTGAGACATGGCACAGAGACAGACAGCCAGCTCTCTGGTGATTCTCCACCTCCTGAGATCTTGCACTTGTAAAGTCCTTCATCTCCCTTGGAAACTCTGTGGATGGTGAAGTTTCCTACTGAGCTGCTCCCTATGTGATGTCCATATTTATAGAAATCAGCTGCGATGCTGGAGGAAAGCATCTTGTTTCTGCAGCGCAGCGTCACAGCTTCTCCCTCCATCACAGGACCAGCAGGACTCTCCAGGATCACAGAACCATCTGAATGACAAGTGACTTAAATTTATAAAATGTTGAACTTGTGTTTGTTTGTGACAAAATATTACTGCCTTCATTTAATCATACCAGTGACAGTGATGTTGACATTGTTGCTTCTCTTCCCTCCTGCTGTCCCACACCAGTATTCTCCACTGTCACTTGTATAAATAGGATGAATGGTGCACTTTGATCCTGTTGTCGTTACTATTGTTTTCTTACTGGTTTTGTTGCATTGCTCTACTTCCTCTTTTATCTTATGTAACACGTGTCCACGAGAGATCTCCTCACAGTAAAAGCTAACTGACTCATATTCAAAAAACTGGGATTTGTTTGGAACAATACGAAGAGAAACTGCATCTGAGAAGAAGAAAAACAAAGATTCCATTTATTGCTAAATGAACAGACTGCTGGGTTTTAGTTTTACAATAAAAACCCAAATTAAAAATAAGATAGCCAATAAAATGTGAATCATAACTTTTGTGACTAAACCCAATAGAGGTGGTAATTGTCCAAAATGTTCTTTTTTGTGTTTAAATAAATGATCTTTTCCTCCAATCACAAAATGAAAATGAAGTAAACAGATATTACTCACCAACTTTCTGCGCATATGCACACAACAGGATCAGGACAGTCATCACTGAAAAGACAAAAAAATTGTTACTAAAAGATGTCCCTACATCTTCTAATTTGCCAACTCTTAGAGTTAAAGTCCTATTTCCTAGGTATCACTACATGTTTCTGCTACATGAAAGCTTTAAATCATCACAGCATTTTAACAACATTGTTAACCTTAACAAACTCTTTATAATTTAGTTTTAATGTATAAACTGAGACAGTACTTACACAGTCTGATGCACAGAGCTCTGACCGCCATGATGTCTTGCTGCAGACAAACCAATAGACACTTCCTGTAGCTTTTGCTGTGGTAGCTGAAAGAGAAGACAGACTGATGGTTTCAAATCTATTTGTAGCCGTTTAACATTCACCTTTGTAATACTTGCATTATGCCAGTGATGGCTTAGCAAGTCACAGTAAGCCTAACAGCTTTTAACTAAATTTTCATGGTAGGTAGGTAAGTCATTCAAATTCCTCACCAATACGAAAGCACTGACTAAATGAATATTTTGCACTGTGTAGTTGTACAGATATTAAAGTGGCGGGACACCAGCATCAATAACACACCTGTGTTCTGGCAGTCTGAGGCAGAGACAAACACTGAACTCAGTGGTGTTTTGCATCAGACAAAAAAAAACGACTTGTGTGTGGCTTACTTGAAACAACTCTAAATGCTTTTCAAACAACCAGAGCTGCTGTTATATGGGATAAACCTCTAGCTGAGCCACTATAACGATGTAATGACATTTTAATCAGTTTAAGAAGGTAAATATGACTGGACTGTTGCCAGTATATTAAAATAAAGATGGATAGAACATGAGCTTGTTTACAGCTTGACTGCAGAACTTGTTCCGCAGCACTAGCCTAAAGGGCTTTCCATTTCTACTTAGCGCTATGGGCCACCTAGTGACATTTTGGAGTAATGTCAAAAGAACCAGTAAATAAAGACAGAATAAAGATATTTAAAAAAAAATATTATTTGACTTATGAATTGGCTTTTGAATCCCTACCTGTGTTATTTATGACTTAAAATGACCTCTGAGCCTCAGTCTGCTTTTCTCTCTCTCTGTGTGTCCATCGATAGCATCACTCTAGCTTTTGATCAGCATCATGGGGAAGGTCATAGGAAGAAGCACTTTATTATCAAGCCTAAAGCAGAATATTCACATTGCTAAAAGAAAGACAAATACCATGTATATAAGCTTAAAACTAACATGAAAAACACATTATCCACTGCATCTGACTTATTTCAGTGGCCCAGCTTCTAAATATATCGCACACACATTACAGTATAAGCACATATTTTTAACATGTAGGTCATAACAGTGTTCAAATGCCTTCACAAAATCACAAATTACTCTACATGACTCATGTCTCTCATTCCATCTGCATCAACATTGTAAAGTTCGTCACAAAGAGATTTATATATTTATAAATACTTGTATTCTCTATTCTAACCCGTACTGCTTTTTTATTGCCCAGATTTTAGTTAGGCTCTGTTAAATTGATTATATGGCAATAGAAGCTTATGTCACAAATTAAAGTGTCTTGTAAATTATGTTTTTTCTCCCCAAATCTATTAAATGCTAAGTGTAACATGACATTTCTGCTAAAAGCTGAACTTAAATGTGTATATGGTGTTTATCTGTTTATCTCTCTGTTTTAGATGCACATATCAATCTGAAATTCAGCCTCCAAGCCAGAATTGCAGGAATGCAACACATGTTGCAGAAGACTGTTTCACTGCCCTCTGCGCCCCCCTTTCAGCCCTACTGTCAGGGCAAAAATTGAGGAGCATATAAGTAGACATATAAAAATGCTTTGCCTTTCAGAGGTATGTTTGTATTAAATATACTTTATAGTTATAAATAAGCACTTTTTTCAGCACTTCTCTAGTCTCTTTGTTGACTTAAACACATTTCTTGGCAGGTCGTCTTGTAATCGGAAGGTTGCCGGTTCGAGCCCCGGCTCTGATAGTCTCAGTCGTTGTGTCCTTGGACAAGACACTTCACCCGTTGCCTACTGGTGGTGGTCAGAGGGCCCGGTGGCGCCAGTGTCCGGCAGCCTCGCCTCTGTCAGTGCGCCCCAGGGTGGCTGTGGCTACAATGTAGCTTACCATCACCAGTGTGTGAATGGGTGGATGACTGGATGTGTAAAGCGCTTTGGGAGCCTTAGGGACTAGTAAAGCGCTAGACAAATACAGGCCATTTACCATTTTTCTTGACAGCTCTTGTGATCCATACCACTTTGCTCTCATTATTGAGGATGGCTTGGATGTTTTTGTTAACATGTACAATCTGATTGTTAGACAAATTGATTGCATTCTATATAACTACATTTAAATTCCTTTTTTTTTTAATCTCTTACAGAAAAAATTATATGCCGGTGCAGGCTGCCATGTAGGACAACAGGACACTTTCACTACCCTGTCTGTAAGATTACAATCATACGGTGTGGGGATATGGCAAGGCATTTATTGTCATGTCAGCATTCTTCAATGCCAAGTCAGCCACCATTATCAGGACTGCCCCCCACTGAACTCTCTGAGGAGCCCTGTCTCCCTCTGGCAGCAGTCTCAGAGGAGCCCCGTCTTTCGGCAGCACTCAACAAGGAGCCCCGTCTCCCTCTGGCAGCACTCTCCGAGGAGTCTCGTATTCTTCCGGCAGCACTCTCCGAGGAGCCCCGTCTCCTTCCTGATGTTTTGTCTCCAGTATCTGAACCATTTTCTGAATCTTTAGTAGAACATTCATATGCTTTACCCTCTGTTTTCAATGAAACTGCAGCTTATGGAAAGTCCATGAAAATGAAATGCCCTCACTGTGGTCTTAGTCTTCTTACAAAAAACTACAAGGCTCATATGATGAGGAGGCATTCAAACCAATCAATAGATGTTTGCCTGGCCAGTCATCTGCAGTGTGTTTGTGTAGCTGAAACTACAGGGTTATTTGCTGAGCAGAGAACTGGTCATGGGTTTTCTGTGCCAGTTCACAGTCAGAGGAAAACATGGGGGAGATCTCACAATGTCAGATGTGAGCTGGAGGAATGTCAGCAATACCAGTTGCTGGCTCAGCAGAGCGGACTAGGCTTCAGTTTATGTGAGCACATTCGCTCACTAGATTACTGCAGAGAAACTGTAAAAGAGGTATTTCTTCAAGAGCATATCGTGATGGAAATGGTGGACCTAAAATTCTTTGGAGAGGCCAAAGCTGCGGCATGTATAAGGAGACAGAAAGCTGCCCAAATGGTACGTGCTCCACTTTGAGTGAGGGTGGATTTTGGTGGATCCTCAACACAGATATGTTTCTCTGTACATGAGCCAGAAATACACAGTTTCTGCCATCTAGGCAGAATATTTGTGACTTACAATGCTCTGAGGAATACCTGGCATTGTGCTTGTGCAAAGCCACGAATATCACGCCCTCATAAAAACATTGGTAAATGGCATCTCTTTAAAACACAGAGAGACATCTTCTAATCAACTGTGCCACTATTATCAGGCACCCCATCACAGATGACTCAGGAGGGTTCTTCTTTTAAAGACAATGCTGCTGTCGAAGGGAGTATCCACTTTATTTTTAAAGAGGAAAAAATTCCTGAATCTCTTCCAGAAAATGTCATCTCACAGTTTCTGATCATCAGAAACAACTCTTTCCATTTGAAACTTTGTGCCAGGTGTGCCCAGAGCACCCTAAACTTGACGAGGCTGTTCTAATTACCAATAAAGCGAGGATTGTCCGCATGATCGGAGTGATTGAGAGTAAGTTGTAATGAATCAGATTAAATCTCAGTGTGGAATAATTATTTATAATTGTTCCTATATTAATGTGATTTGTCTTTAACAGATAAGATAAGATAAGATGGCCTTTATTAGTCCCACAGGTGGGAAATTTGTTTTGTTACAGCAAAAGTGCAAAGTTATGTAGCAGAAATTAGAAAACACTGGAATGCAATAAAATACAATAAAATAAAATAAAATACTATATACAATAGAATAAAATAGAATAGAATAATATATACAATAGAATAAAATAGAAATACAAATACTATATACAACTGAGTAGGAAAATACAAAAACACAACTTCGTCAGAAGAAGAATTGCACGTATAGCAGTCTTATTGCACATGTGTGGGTTTGTGTGTTTGATCAGCTGCAAAAGTCTTTATTGTAGAGTCTGACAGCAGTGGGGAGGAAAGACCTGCGAAATCTCTCCGTCCCGCACCGTGGGTGCCGCAGTCTCCCACTGAAGGAGCTGCTCAGTGCTGTCACAGTCTCATGCATGGGGTGGGAGATGTTGTCCAACAGGGATGACAGCTTAGCCACCATTCTCCTGTCACTCACCACCTCCACTGGGTCCAGAGGGCATCCTAGAACAGAGCTGGCCCTCTGGATCAGCCTGTTCAGATGTTTCAACTTACCATAGATTGTGTCCTTAGTGCCACATGTTGTACAGATACCAGGAGTGGACAGATGGGCTTCATAACTTTGACAACCACATTGTTTTGTCTCTTGAACTCTGCCTTTTTCTGAGAGAAAATCTGCAGGTGAGGATCGCAAAAATAAAGTATACTCATCTGAAGATTGTGTTTGTGTGTGAATATTTGATGTTGGTGCCTAAATTTTAATATCTATGTAATCACAGTCTTCTTCACCCTATTGTCATATTACAGAACCATGTATCCGCTTCAAGGGTATTTGACTCATTGGAGGGCTTAAGAAGAGTGAAGTTTCCTTCTAGGGATACCATATTTCATGCCTATTGCCATTTTGATGCTTTGACTGACACAGAGTACATGTAGTCCTGCATAAACTGTGGGTTTCACCCCCCTGTGGTAGTTATGGACTTACACAGAAAAGGGGTGTTCAACTTAGCAGGTAAGTTTTATGTACATTTGTGTTTATATTTCATTGTGTACGTTATGTGCATGTTCTTATGAGTCAATTTATTATAGTGACCTCAAAGCCCCTCCAGAAGACTTCAATGGTGAACATGACATTGAAGGTTTTTTGAACTCTATTCACCTGGAGATGATAAGCTGTGGGTTTTTTCCAAGTGAGTAATAGCAAAAATGTCTTTACAGTCCTTCAGTGTTTTAAAGTAATTTAGATTGTAAATAAAAGCATGCCATTTTCTGTAGGCGGCGTGGAGAATCCATTTTCAGTTCTACCAAGTTACACACACTGGGCACCATGGATCGGGAGTGAAACTCGAACAAGTGACATTGTGCTTAACACAGAGTTTAAAAACGTAAGAACAAGCTCTTCACATGAAGCACAGCTTAGCAGTGTCACAGAAGACCGTCTCTTTGATGAACTCACTAAACAAAAGGTAACATTACTTTGAAGTTTTTAGAATAGTGATGGTAAATTTGATTCTTTTTACTGAATCGAGTTTGAATGACTCACTCACTAAAATGAATCGGGTTTTTTGAGTCATTTGAGTCACTGAGTCAGTTTCCCAGAGAGTGCAAAAAATGTACATTTTCACTCAAATTCTCTTTTCATGTACAGTTAAGCCCATAATTATTCATACCCCTGCCAAATTTTGACTTAAAGTTACTTTTGTTCAACAAGCAAGTTCTTTTTTGAGCAGAAATGACACAGGTGTCTCCCCAAAGATAATAAGATGATGTACAAGAGGCATCATTGTGGAAAAAAATGTTTCTCAGGTTTTATTTATATTTTAGCAAAAAAGTATCATGTCCAGAATTATTCATACCCTTCTCAATAATCAATAGAAAAGCCTTTATTGGCTATTACAGCAATCAAACGCTTCCTATAATTGCAGACCAGCTTTTGCATGTCTCCACAGGCATTTTGCCCATTCATCTTTAGCAATGAGCTCCAAATCTTTCAGGTTGGAGGGTCTTCTTGCCATCACCCTGATCTTTAGCTCCCTCCACAGATTCTCAATTGGATTCAAGTCAGGACTCTGGCTAGGCCACTGCAAAACGTTAATGTTGTTTTCTGCTAACCATTTCTTCACCACGTTTGCTGTATGTTTTGGGTCATTGTCGTGCTAAAATGTCCACTGGTTCCCAAGGCCAAGTTTTTCTGCAGACTTCCTGATGTTCTTGTTGAGAATCTTCATGTATTGCTCTTTTTCATGGTGCTGTTTACTGTGATTAGGTTCCATGGTCCATTGGCTAAAAACACCCCCAAAGCATAAGGTTCCCACCACCATGTTTGACAGTGGGGATGGTGTTCTTTGGGTTGAAGGCTTCTCCATTTTATGCCAAATGAAGGCAACATCATTGTGACCTAATAATTCAATTTTTGTTTCATCTGACCATAACACTGAAGACCAGAAACCTTCTTCTTTGTCCAGATGAGCATTTGCAAAGGCCAAATGAGCTTTTGCATGCCTTAGAAGTGCCTGGAGAAGTGGCGTTTTCCTTGGTCTGCATCCGTGGAACCCAACAGTGTCCGTTGGACTGTCTGCCTTGAGACATTGCCACCAGCAGAGCCCAGATTCACCAGAATGGCCTTGGTGGTGATCCTTGGATTCTTTTCACCTCTCTCACTATTCTCCTGGCCAGCACAGGTTTCACTTTTGGCTTCCGACAACGTCCTCTGAGATTTTCCACAGTGCGGAACATCTTGTATTTTTAATAATACTTTGCACTGTAGCCACTGGAACTTGAAAACATTTGGATATGGCCTTGTAGCCCATTCCTCACTTGTGAGCAGCCACAATGCACAGCTCCAGGTCCTCACTGAGTTCCTTTGTCTTAGCCATGAATGTCCACAGACCACCTGCAGAGAGCTGCTGTTTTTCACCTGTTGAGTTGAGTAAAACAGCTATTTCCAATTAATCAGGGTAATTAGGATGCTTTAGAACAGCTTTGACTATTTGGAATGTATGGAACTTTGGATTTTCCCAGAGACTGTGACAGTTTGTAAAGGGTATGAATAATTCTGGACATGATACTTTTTGCTCAAATGTAAATAAAAGCTGAGAAATATTTTTTTCCACAATGATGTGTCTTGTACATCATCTTATTATCTTTTGTGAGACGCCTGTGTCATTTCCAGTCAAAAAATAACTTGCTAGTTGAATAAAAGTAACTTTAAGTCAAAATTTGCCAGGGGTATGAATAATTATGGGCTTAACTGTATATCCTACCGCTAAGATGAGTGATTGAAAAAGAAAAACAATTATTTTTTTAGAGCAAAAAAGAGCAAAAAAATTAAAGCTTTCTAAAGGGAACATTTATTTTATTTTATTAGTATTTTCCTCAAATGTGCCAAATATATATTTTCTCATCTAAATGTCCACTGAGCTGTGAACCAGGGGGCGGTAATGCGCCTTAACATTGGTTGCCAACCAAGAAGAAGAAGAAGCTGTGAGCCAGACCCTTGGGCTGTGTCCCAATTCAGGGTCTGCACGCTTGAAGTACGCATTTCAAGTGCGAGTACGTCACCGCCACGCGACGACGGCTGTCCCAATTCTTTTTTTTTTTTTTTTTTTTTTTTTTTATTAGTAAAGATAACATACAAACAAAATGCACCATACATTATACAATCAAAGAATAAACATTCCTTACATATTAACTCTTAAACATAGGAAAAAAAAAATATATATAAAAATGGGGTCACATAATTTAACAGATTATTAACTCACTAAATCAAAATCTTCTACAAAGGAAACAAAAGAGCAGCCTTTTTTTTTTTAACTAAAGTCAAAGATTTGACCAACAGACTTAAGTCGTTTTTCCAGTAAGCTAGTGTTGGTTTGGTCTTAAAAAAACGACATTTATGTATAAATTGTTTGCACAAAATTAATAACACATTAACACCATAATTAGCTTTCTTTTCTTTCAAAAACACTCCAAACATTATCATATTTAAGGTAAATGGGGTAACTTGAATCCCCCTGGAATAAAGCCAGGTATGAAAATCCAACCAAAATATTTGCATAAAATTGCACAAAAGAATAGATGGTCCAAATCCTCCTCTTCTGTTTCACAAAATACACAATTACCAGTTTCTATTTTGAATCTATCACCAAGGAGTCTATTTGTCGGGTAAATTTTATTCAAAATTTTAAATTGGACTTCTTTCCCTTTAGGAGGTATAGGGAAGGTGATATAATTAATTCTTATTTTTTCAATTTCTTCCCTTTGGAAATCTTTTAATATGTAATTACGTCTAAGTAAATTTGGAGAATAAAGACTCCTTAACGAAGATCTTAGAAACTTATTATTGCATTTAATATCACAAAATCGAATATCATCTATATATAATTGTCTTAACTTGGGGAGATGTCAGAATATATTATATCATTTACAACTATGTTTTTAAGTGACAGTGGAATGGATTTTATAACCCGATTAAATTTACTTTTAGAACATTGGATATTAAACTTTTGGCAAAAATCCTGATGTTCTAGAACATGTCCTTCCTTATCTACAAAATGGGCAATTGCCCAAACACCTTTGAAAACCAATCTTGAATAAAAATAGATTTTCTGTTTATTAGTATATATCTATTGTTCCAAATTGGGCTATTATGTGGAGTGAAATTATGTTTAAATAACATTTTCCAATAAAGAAGGACCTGTTTATGGAATTCAGAGAGTTTAATAGGTAGCTTAGTAATTTCAAAGTCACACTTTAGGAGAAAATCGATACCCCCAATGTGTTAAAGACCTTACTTGGTATAAAAACCAAATGGAGTGTGGATTATTTAGGAAGGATTTTAACCATTTAAGTTTCAAAACACCATTCATTATAACAAAGTCAATTGCGTTTCCACCACCTTCAATGTATGGTTTAACCAAATCATCTTTAGATATATAATGGCACTTATTCCTCCAAATAAAATTAAAATTCAAGCTATTAATTGTTTTAATAACTTTATTTGATATTGATAAAGAGTAAGCTGGATATATAAATCTAGATAAACTATCCATTTTGGTTAATAATATTCTTCCAAAAATTGTGATGTCTCTTTGTAACCACTTATTTAAGATTGTCTTACATTTGTCAACATTATCTGAAATATTTACTTTTTCTAAGACTTTGTGATCTTTTGAAATTGTGATACCCAAATATTTTACCTCCTTCTTCACCTTTATATCATTACAGTAATTGTGAATGACACTCCTTTAACGCCAATAGTTCACATTTGTTTAAATTTAATTTTAAGCCTGAAGCTTTTGAGAATGTAGTGATTATTTGTTTTACCAGGGGAATCTGATGTTCATTTTTAAGAAAAGAGTAGTGTCATCTGCAAGTTGACTAATTATTAAAAATTGTCCATTATCTCAATTCCGCAACGCTGCTGTTTTAATTAGAATTGCAAGCATCTCCACGACCATTATGAACAACAGCGGAGAGCTTCCACACCCTTGCCTAATTCCTCTTTTAACACTAAATCTTTTACCAGTGCCATAGCCTAATGACACAGAGCTATTTATATCATTATACAGTATATCTATTATCTTTCTAAATTTATCCCCAAATCCAAATCGAGTTAGTGTTTCTAAAATAAAAGGATGTTCTACTGAATCAAAAGCTTTATAAAAGTCCAAGAAAAGAATAAAGCTGTCATCACTAATTAGATCATTGTAGTCTAGTAAGTCTAAAACCAATCTGATATTATTATGAATGTTCCTGTCCTTCAAAAACCCTGATTGTGTCTCACTAATTATACTTGAAACCCCTTGTTTAAGCCTTGTTGCAATTGAGCTAGAGAAAATTTTATAATCTGTATTTAATAAAGTTATGGGCCTTAAGTTATTGTTGGGGTTCAAAAGTTGGAGAAAAGGAGTACGGAGGGCTCACAAGCAAATAACAACTCTGGTCCGGAAGATGTGGTCAAAGCAAAGATTTATTGATTACACGCGTGGAGTCCGAAGCTGGGCAAAGTCAGCAATCGAACTGAACCCACGATGATTAAACAAAGGTTTTATATGGGTACAATAACAAAGCCCCCCTCTTTTGCAAAAATAGACAAAGTACAGCTTACATCACTTAAACCACAAGATGTTCCGTGAACTTTAGCATAGTTTAAAGAATATTACGTCTCTTATCTCGACATCAGTTGCACTTCCTCTAAGTACTTGGCACAATTCTACAATTGCAGCAAAATACATCTCCACTTCTGCCCTACCAAAATAGATCTGTTATGGTGTGTATGTGTGTCTGCAGTATATGCTAAGTATGTGTCATGACCTGGTCTGCACCCCAGCTTCACCTCACACCTCTGTCATACCCAGACATAAGGCCTGCGCTCATCCACAGCTGAACTATGTGTGACTTCTAGGCTAACTGTCACACTCAAATGATTCTACTCAAACTATGAAGGAAACACTTAAAATGAACCTAAATAAAACTTAAACTTACTTAAAAGAATATAAGTGATAAATGATAAACCTTAAATCTGAGCTCTAAAGGATACAAGTAATAAAAGATAAAAATCACTCCAGGCGTATGTCATGTAAGCAGGTGTGTTGCAATTCCTTTCAGAGCTCCTGTCCTCCTCACCGTGTATTGGCAGATCATAACGCCCGCCAAGAGTTTCTGACCCTCACTTGACCAGGAGCCACAGCTCTTTAATAAGCTCAAATGCAATCATGTGTAAAAGATTAAAATCATTTTCATAACAAAAGTTCTCTCTTCTCAGATGTACCAATATGTTTGCTCGTCTCTACTACAGTTCAATCATTGAAAATTACACTGATCAGCATACTTTGTGGAAATTACAGATTACATCATGGCAAAAGCATTTTCCAGACCTCTCACTCCCCCTTTTGACCTCTGACTAACCAGAGGTCACCATACTTTCAGGTGCTTCACTCCTCGTCCCACACAGCGACTCCCATGTCCATCAAAGGCATCATGGGTATGTGGGCTTCTGCTCCTGGATCCACTGCCTTCGTGATCACCTTTTCTAACAGAGCTCGGGCACAAGGAATGAGACAACAGCCACAGGTCACCAAAATACCCACCATCACAGCTAATGAAAGCATAATGGGAAGTACAAACCCTTTCCACTGTCCAAAGACCGAGGTCATCCAGCCCTCCAGCGGATTCTCAATTCCCGAATGTTCGTGCATGGTCTTAGAGAGCGTTTTCAACCCCTCTAGTGCTCGAGTGACTGACCCGTCTGGAGCCGTGTTATTAGGAATAAAAAGTACAGCATTGATCACCGAACATCGCACATACACCGCCTCGTTCTGCTAACAGCATGTCTAAAGCCATTCTATTCTGCACCCCCATCAACGAGGTCGGACCCACTTGCTCCACTAGCCCTTCCATCCCATCTCGAGTAAGGTTAGAGAGTCTCAGCAGATTATAGTGAACATAATTAATTCTATCCACATTCTTGTTAGGGGTCACAGGAAAGAGAGCAGCGATTATTGGAATATTTTCAAACCGGCGGCTATTTGATCTGCCAGCTTATACTCATTTGGAACTCCCTGGGCACTCCTATTGAGTCTACCCAGGTCGGCGAGTCCATCCTAGGATCATAAGCATGTGTTCCCTCAGCCCCTCTTTTTCCCAGAACGTGTCTCTTGCGCCTAGCTGTCAGTGTGCGTGTGTCGTGCTTTGGGAATGCCTTCACCCGATTTCCTATTAACATAAGTGGCGCACCTAGCCTCACCATTGCGCACGCCCCCACGCTTCCCAGAGGAACACGAGCCAAAAGAGTTTTGTGTCCACAGTAATAATAAAGCCCACTTCTAGCCCAGGTCCCAATCAAAGTGTTTGCATCACTTACATTGTTTGTGGTTCTCCCGTTTTGGTAACCAAACACCAACTTGGGTCAATTTCTCCCACCTCATATTTCACATGATCTGTGGAGAACTTAAAACACGTATAATTATCTTTTTCGGCATAAATGGTCCCGCCTTCAGTATGTTTATCGGTTGGGGAAATAAACTGGACAACACCGTGCAGTTTCCAGTGCTCACCACTCCTCTGGTCAGTTGCAGCATACAGTCATAGCCCCACTGATCCTCTGGATGTAGTGGTGCTGGTTCTGTGAACAAACGTGGTCTAGCCGACGCACAAGCCACACAATTTGACACCTGCTGCTCCTCGGCATTTAATGCCATCCAGTCCAGCCACAGGTTGCTGTCACTGAACCGGTGGCGCGTTCTATCAAATCCTTTGGTTTTAACCTCGTATAATCTACCGTGAGGACTCGCCTGGCTTTTGGTTCCCGCTCCTCTGGTGCTGCGGTGGACGACTCGTTTCCTACTGGCTTGGGTTTTGGGTTGACAAGATTCATCCTAATTACCCCTGTCGGATCTGTTCCCACCATATCTATCCCGATTACCAGGTAAAACACACCTCCCGGACTTTCTGACCTAGGGAGAGCATTCCAAGGACCCAGGGAAAGGGTGATGGGATTCTGAGAAGTGGAAAAATCCTCTGTATTGCTATCCCTTTTAACCCTTCAGGCACTTGCGGCTGCCACCCCACTCCGGTCCATCCTACCACATTTCCCCAACCAGGAATACACCACTGGCCTGCAGTATAAGACCCCAGGACAGCGTGACTTCCCGACTGGAGTGAGGGCTCCCTCCCGTGTGCATATGGCAGGGTGACTACAAATCCACACATCATATCCTCCAGCTGCTATTTTACCCTTCGCAATCTATCACTTCACATAGGTCAAACGTATACGCACTTGTGGACCCTTTAACGTAGTCCAGCTCTAGCCCCTTATATCTGCTGAGACACCCATCCTTTATACCCGAGATTTCACGCTTTGTTCTCACCCTTGGCCCCGTTTCGTGAACGATCCCTCTTTTGGTGCTGGAGTGGGCTGGCCTCCGGTCCGGACAGTTCGCTTGGGTTTTTCTGCAAAGTATAAACGAGCAAACATACGGCCATAATTAATATCATCACAGACATCAAACTCACAATAACAAGTAATATTTTAATTTGTGCCCTCTTCATGAGGGTCTAATTCACGGCGTGGCATTTTTCAGCGTGTATTTAATGATTAAAAATAAAAGAATACAAAGCGTGATTTTTCTGAGTCTCTTTGCTGCTTGCTTTTTTCTCTTTTCCAGCTACCCTTCTCCGGCCACTCAGTTTGTGGTTGCTCCTTTCTGTAGGCGCGGCGACCTCCTCCTCAGCGGTTCTTCTTGCTTCGGCCTTTCGGGTAGACTACCGATCGGCCCGTTGCACGGGGGACAGGATTTATTTTGCCTCTTAGATTTGTTGCTCCCCGTGTCCGGTGGCGCCGGGTCCTCGTCCACTAGGCTCTCGTCTGCTGCCGCACACTGCGTCCAATGGAACCAGGTGTCGCCTTTCCCTTTCAGCTGGACCGCTGTAGCTGTCCGCCCTGTCACCTCGTATGGACCTGTCCACCTGGGTTCCTTCCACTTGCGTTTGATGACCTTTAGCCACACCGCCTTGGCGTCCGGGACCTCTCCTTTCTCTCTGGGGTTCTCACACGTCACCTGTTTTGTGAAACTGGACACAAGGGCTTTCAACTCGTTAAAATATTCAGCATGAGACCTGTTCCTTTTCTGGGGCTGCTCCGCCGAGACCACTGTCCAAGGGGCTGGAAACTGTCTCCCGGTCAGCAGCTCGTGCACGGGTAAAACCTGTTGACTGATTCACAGAACATCGTATGGTCATCAAAGCAATGGGAGTGCAGCTACCCAACTTAACCCTGTTTGTGCGCATATTTTAGCCATCTTATTTTTTAAGTTCAGATTCATTCTTTCTACTTTTCCCTGAGACTGGGGATGATACACTGTCCCAAATTTATGCTGCACTCCCAACATTCTCTCTACTTCTTGCAGATCCTGGTTTTTAAAGTGTGTGCCATTATCTGATCTAATCCTTCGGGAAACCCGTGTCGCATGGAATGTAATGGTTAATCAAACACTTTATTACACTCTTTGCGTCTTCCTTCCGGGTTGGCCAAGCCTCGGGCCAGCCGGTCAAGGCATCAACACACACCAACAAATACCTCACACCACGGGGCCTGTCTCAATCATGTCAGTGAAATCAATTACAATCTCCTCTCCTGGTCTCTCAGGGATCAAAAACTTACCCGGCTCTGGTTTCACTGCTGGTTTGGGATTGTGTGCTCCACAGATTAGACATGTTCTGGCCTTCTCCTGTACCATGTTCCTTAATTCCGGTGCCACCATCGACACAAGTTTTTCTCCATTTGTTTTATACCCACGTGGCCCAGTCCATGAGCTTCACTTACCTTCTGCTTTGCCATTTTAGTCGTCAAAACTGGACGCCCGTCCGGCCCCTCCACAGACCTTCCTCCTGCCAGGCTCCTCTAGCCTGCCACACCCCCTTTTCCTCTGGGGATGCTTCCTTCTGAGCCTGTCTGACCTCCTCCAAGGTGTTGGTGCTCCCCTCTTCCTCTGCCGTTACCTGCACCATTTGTCTCTGTCCTTTGTAGCCTGCGGCCTTTTTGCAGCTTCATCCGCTGTCCGGTTTCCTCTTGCCACCGGATTGTCTCCCTGTGAATGTCCTTTACATTTTACAATACTCACCTCATCTGGATCCTCTAGGGCTTTCTCCAGTTCCTCCATTTCCTTCTTGTGGCAGATCGGTGCGTTGGTTGCAGTTCTGTATCCAGCTCTCTTCCACTGAGCCAGCTCCACCTGTGCGGCTCCAAACGCATATGCTGAGTCAGTGTAAATGTTCACTTTCAGGTTCTTGGCCAACCATGGCGCTCGGATCAGGGCTATCACTTCAGCTCTCTGGGCTGACTGCTGTCCCTCAATCCTTCCTGCCTCTATTACCTGATACTCCTGTCCTACTCTGCGAACTACAGCATACCCTGCTTTAAGTCCTTCTTCATCTCTGTGGCAGCATCCATCTGTGAACCACTCCTCTGCTCCTGCTATGGGTTCCGCTTTTAGATCCTTTCTCACTTTCTCTTCAACCTGGGCTTTCTTCACGCAATCATGTGGTTCCCCTGACCCCATTAAATCTGCCATATTAATCCCTTCATGTGTGAATGTCAGGTTAGGTGCATCTAAAACTTTGCTCAACCTCTGTTGTTTCAGTGGGGTCATTGTGAACACCTGTGAGTTCACATAAGCCACTACACTGTGTGTGGTGAGCACTTTCAGTGGGTGTTCCCTTACTATGTGTGCTGTTTTCTGGATGATTTTTGCGACCCCTGCTGCGTGTCGTGTGCATGTTGGGTGTCTTGCTTCTAATGGGCCCAGTTTTATGCTAACATACATGAGCACATCTCTACTCCCCCCTTTTTTCTGAAACAATACACCATTTACAATGTCATTTGTTTCAGAAACATCCAGGTAGAATGGTTCATCGTAATTTGGCGTGGCCAAGTCAGTGGCCCTCGACAAATCCTGCTTCAGTGAAATGAACGCGGACTCTGTGGCCGGTGTCCAAGACAACTCAGCCCTCAGATTTCGAGCGCCTACTTTCTTAATCAGGTCCCTTAAAGGGGCGGTTTTACCTGCGTAGTTCGGAATGAACTGTCTGCTGTAACCTGTCAAACCTAGAAAAGAAAGCAATTCTTTCACCGTTCGTGGTTTGGGATGTGTGAGAATTTGGTCTCTGTGTGTGCTCATTAACCCCACAGATTTGTGTGCAATCACCCGCCCAGAAAAGTTACCTCCGGTCGGACCAGCTGCAGTTTTTCTTTACTGACCTTGAAGCCGCATTCTGCCAGTCGATTCAACACTGCGGCGAGGCTGCCGTACACGCCGCCACGGAAGGAGCTGCAATTGGGAGGTCATCAACATACTGGATTAATGTGCAGCCCTCAGGCAATTGACATGGTGACAGGGCTTCTTTCAGCACCTGATTGAAAATGCCTGGGGACAGTGCAAAGCCCTGTGGCAACCGTGTATATCTGAACTGTCTGCCTCTGTATGTAAATGAAAAAATGTCTCTGAGTGACTCGTGCAGTGGAAGACAAAAGAAGGCATTAGCCAAATCAATACAAGTGAACCATTTCTGGTCCCATGTAATTGCAGTGAGAGCTGTGTATGGGTTAGGCACAGGAACAGTTTCAGTGCGTAGTATTGCATTAATAACTCTCAAATCATGTGCCATCCTGTATTTCCCCGTGCCCTGTTTTTCAACTGGTAAAATAGGCGTGTTCCAGTATGAGTGTGATGGTTCTAACACCCCTACCTGCAACAGGCCTTCAATGGTTTCTGCAATACCTGCGTCAGCCTCTGGTTTGTGCCTGTACTGTGGTTT